>NW_021834281.1:0-22500 GCF_006345805.1 Octopus sinensis
TGAACACAGAGGGGACAAATTACAAAGTAGAGCTTTATTGAATGCATAGATAGATAGATAAATAGATACATAGTTAAAAAGATAGATAGACAGATAAATAGATAGATAATTTGATAGATAGATATATCGCTAGATAAATGCATAGATAGATAAATTGATAGATAGATAGATAGATAGATAGATAGATAGATAGATAGATAGATAGATAGATAGATAGATAGATAGATAAACAGGAATATCAGCAAATTGTATTCTTCATCAAGGTCGCAAGAGCTCATTATATAGAGGTAATGGAATCCTCATTACTTCCTGACCTCATGCATATTTTAGGGAATTGCATTTCAAATTAATCCTAACTATTCTATTTCACTATGTTGTTGTTGTTTGGCCACAGGTGAAGTCCGATTGAGTATGCCTACCTATGATCAGAGGCATTCCAAATGTAGCCATCACTTTGCATAGTGACTTGTAAGACTACTTCATCGAATGTGTCCTTTCCTTGTTTAAGATATTTGGATGTGATTGAGGGAATATGGCTGCTACTTCCTTGCAGTTTCCTCTAAGATCGATGGGGATGAAGAATCGATGATATGTGTTGGTAGTGATGCACACCATGGATTATTAGGTTTTGTGGGATGGACTTTGGGAAAAAATTAATCTCCTAGCAGTATCATGTGATAAAAACCTGATCAGTAAACATTTACACCATCATCATCATCATCATCATCATTGTCATCACCATGACCACCACTATCATTATCATCACTGCGACCACCCCCACTATCGTCATCAGCATGATCATCACCATAACCATGACCACCATCATTATCATTATCACTGTTACCAACACAACCACCATCATCACCATGACCACCACCATCATCATTATTGTCATCATCATCATTACCATCATCACTCCTCCCCCCACCACCACCACCGTCACCATCATCCTCCATCGTTTAACATCAGTCTGGGTCTGGTTCATCATCATTATCATCATCGTTTAACATCCGTTTTCCATGCTATCATGGGTTGGATAGTTCGACTGGGGTCTTGAAAGCCAGGAGGCTGCACTAGGCTCCAGTCTAGTCTTGCAGTGTTTCTACAGCTGGATGCCTTTCCTAACACCAACCACTTCGTGAATGTAGTGGGTGCTTTTTACATGCCACCGGTTGTTTAACAAAATCCAATGCATACCAGAGAACTGCATTGAATCCCCATGTTGGTTTTTAGCCTGGTTTCTATGGCTGGATGCTCTTCCTAACACCAACCGTTTTACTGAGTGCACTGCATGTATCTTCATGTCACTGCCATTAAGGAGTTCACCAAGTAGCCGCTCAACTGACCGGGAAACCCCAGAAATGAGATTATTTAAGAAATTAATATTTTGATATGTTGACTTAGATATATTCACTATCATTGGCTCATTCATCTTTTATGTTTTAATTTTTACTTGTTTGAATCATTAGACTGTGGCCTTGCTGGAGCACTGTCTTGAAACAAAGTCTAGTACTTATTCTATTAGTGACTTTTGCTGAATTGCTAAGTTGCGGGGATACAGGGAATATAAACACACCAACATCGGTTGTCAAGCAGTGGTGGTGCAAATACTAACACAAAGATACACACACACACACACACACACACACACACACACGTATATACAGTAGGCTTCTTTCAGTTTCCATTTACTAAATCCACTCACAAAGCTCTGGTCAAGCCAAGGCTATAATAAAAGATACTTACCCAATGTTCTACAGAGAGGGACTGAACCTGGAACCATGTGGTTGGGAACCAAGCTTCTTACCACCTACAATATCATCATCATCATAATTTTAACGTCCACTCTTTCATGCTTAAATGTGCTGGATGGAATTTGTTGAGGTGGATTTTCTATGGCTGGATGCCCTTCTGTTCACCAACCTTCACCTGTTTCCAAGTAAGGTAATATTTACCAATGATTAGACGTGTTTTCCTAACTGAATGGAAATGAAGGATGCTGTTTGCATGATGGTGATATTCGTTTACAACTATCACATGATGCCAAGGCAGGGAGAAGGTAATACACACACATGTACACTCACTTACACACTCTCTCACACACACACACACATGACAGGCATCTTTTCAATTTCCATCTTCTACCAAGCCCACTCACAAGACTTTGGTCAGCCTGGTACATTAGTAAAATAAAGATACTTACTCAAGGTGCCATGCAGTGGGATTGAACCCAGAACCATGGGATTGGAAAGTAAACTTCTTACTACACAGCCATAAGAAATTTTCTTAGTGGCAATGTCATTGCCAGGTATGTGTTGATATATAGTTTTGTCAACCATCAACTGTGAAGAGTACTATTAACGTCCCTTCTTATTATTAGTAACAATATATTAGTGAAATAATGATAGTATATTTCACTGTTATTATGTAATTAACTCTCAATTTCTAGCTGATGAGCTCTTGATGAAGATTACTAATTTATCGATACTGCAGTGAATCCTAAAAGAGACATTAGTGTTATTCATGTTTATATTGGTTAATTACATCAGAAGGTCTGTTGTTTGGATTTATCATTGACTAACTGCAATTACTTGGTATTGCTTATGTCAGTGCTTTTCAACATTTTTGCTGGAGCGGAACCCCAGGGAAACATTCCACTGGCTCGAGGAACCCCTGTGCAATAATTCAATAGTCTTATGCACACATATCGGCACAGGAGAATTAAAAATTACAGCCGATTTTAGCAGTTTTGTAACTTCTTGCGGAATCCCTGGACTGTACTGGCGGAACCCTAAGTTTCCGCGAAACCCTGGTTGAGAATCCCCGGACTTATGTTCATACATATCATAACCATATCACATTAGTGATTATAATGTATTTTGCTGCTTTCCCTCCTGCCAACCATTCTTTCCATGTTTAGACTGATTATTTTAAGAGGTTGACCGTAACATTTCTTAATAAGACATAATTGAATAAAGGAACAATGCATCTCTACAATAATTGTTTTAAGGCAATTTTCCACATGGTGGTAAAGTGAACTTCTAAACTCCACGGCCATACCTGTACTTATATATAGGAATTTAAAGGCCTGTTTCTATTTCTCTTTTACTTGTTTCAGTCATTTGACTGCGGCCATGCTGGAGCACCGCCTTTAATCGAGCAACTCGACCCCGGGACTTATTCTTTGTAAGCCCAGTACTTATTCTATCGGTCTCTTTTTTGCCGAACCGCTAAGTGACGGGGACGTAAACACACCAGCATCGGTTGTCAAGCGATGCTAGGGGGTCAAACACAGACACACAAACACACACATATATATATATACATATATACGACAGGCTTCTTTCAGTTTCCGTCTACCAAATCCACTCACAAGGCATTGGTCGGCCCGGGGCTATAGCAGAAGACACTTGCCCAAGATGCCACGCAGTGGGACTGAACCCGGAACCATGTGGTTGGTTAGCAAGCTACTTACCACACAGCCACTCCTGCGCCTATGTTGTATTTATATTGTTTTATTCCTGTGCTATTTGATTTTGTAATGTCATATTTTAGTCCAGAAATATTGAAATCTGTTATTTGCATACTCAGCAAATATAGCTATTTTCTTTTTTTGTATGTGTGTGTGTGTTGCTTTGTGGGGTTTTATCTATTTTCTTTTTGTGTTTTGCAACTTGATCTAGAACAGAATTAGTATCTTTAATCCAAATGAATGAGATAGTAATAAATTCCTAGTCACTATGTTATCACAATAAAAATTATTAAAACCATTTCAAAGAAAATTAGATCTCTTAGGATTAAAATGTGAATGTATAAGTTGTATACAATGAAAGTGGAAAACTGAAACTTTATTTAACTTCTCTAATACTAAGTAAGGAGGTGGAACCAATGATGTATATATATATACACACACATACACACCTGCACATACATGTATATATATATATATGTGTGTATGTATGTGTGTGTATGTGTTTCTATCTGCTTATATGTATCATCATCATCATCATTTAACGTCTGCCTTCCATGCTGGCATGGGCTGAATGGTTTGTCAGGAGCCAGTCAAACAGGAGACTATACCAGGTTCCAGTGTATATATGTATATATATATGTGTGTATATGTGTGTGTGTGTGTATATATAATATATATATGTATATATATGTATGCATATATATGATATATAATATATAATATAATGTATAATATATATAATATATAATATAATATATATATGTATATATCATCATCATCATCATCATTTAGCGTCCGTTTTCCATGCTAGCATGGGTTGGACGGTTCAACTGGGGTCTGGGGAGCCCGAAGGCTGCACCAGGCCAGTCAGATCTGGCAGTGTTTCTACAGCTGGATGCCCTTCCTAACGCCAACCACTCCGAGAGTGTAGTGGGTGATTTTATGTGCCACCGACACAGGTGCCAGACGAGGCTGGCGAACGGCCACGCTCGGATGGTGTTTTTATGTGCCACCGACACAGGTGCCAGACGAGGCTGGCAGACGGCCACGCTCGGATGGTGTTTTTATGTGCCACCGACACAGGTGCCAGATGAGGCTGGCGGACGGCCACGATCGGATGGTGTTTGTTACGTCCCCAAAGCACGGAGGCCAGTCTATGCGGTACTGGCTACGGCCACGTTCGGATGATTTTCTTGTGTGCCACCGGCACTGGTACCACAAAGATACAAATTCCATTGATGTTCATCTATTTTGATTTGTTTTGATTTGATTTGATTTTCACTTGCCTCAACAGGTCTTCACAAGTGTCACAAGAAGGAAGGTATGCACAGGTGGACTGACTACGTCCCAGGTAGGGGCCACGGGTTATGGCCTGACTAGTCTTGCCGGGTCTTCGGATGGTGTTTTTATGTGCCACCGACACAGGTGCCAGATGAGGCTGGCGAACGGCCACGATCGGATGGTGTTTGTTGCGTGCCCACAGCACGGAGGCCAGTCGATGCCTCCGTATATATATATATATATATATATATATATATATATATATATACATACATACATACATACATACATACATACATACATATAGATATATTATATATTATATATTATATTAGTATGTATGTATTTATATACACACACACATATATATATACATACACACACACACACACATATATATATATATATATATACACACAGATATATATTATTTTTCTCTCTCTCTCTCTCTCTCTCTATATATATATATATATATATATATATATATATATATATGTATATAATGCTGGTTTCTCTGCTGGGTTTGGCACTTATAAACAGTTTCCCTAAAATACCCTAGAGATTCATTAGTGACCATCATGCAAAAACTGCTAATCAAAAATTTGAAATTGATTTCAGCTTTTATCAATTGACATCCTAACCAGCTGATTTTTATTAATGAGTGCAAGAGTCTTTTCCACCAATCAGACACTTTGCTAATTGATAGTTTTCGGAGTCTTGACAGAGCCCTGTTATATGAATTATTTCATTTAAGCAGCATTTCATGTGCTTCTTTCACTGAGCTTCACTAAAGGTATTATATTATTTTAATAATGATTTACCTCAGTGTATAGAAATAACAATCATCATCATCATCGTTTAACGTCCGCTTTCCATGCTATTTTAAAGAATTAGCTGGTTGAATAGTTATTGTTTACATTGACACAGCCAATCTGTTGGGTATTCACCTTTTTGTGTTGGTGTGATTCCTGTGAGGCTTCTACATTATATGTAATGAATTTCAACTTGTGCATTATCAGGTCAGTTTAATTCCAAAAGAGTTTTGCGATTCACAGATTTTTTTTTTGCTTTTTCTTGTAATTGCTTGTGTTTAGTCTTTTTGTTGCTAAATGAGATATTGTAAGCAAATATCTGTAAAAAGTAGATTTGTTAAATTTTGGGTCTTCAGTTTTATTTCATTATTATTATTATTATTATTTTTGTTTTGCATTTTTGTTCAATGTTATATTTAATTTTAATCTCTAAATTTGGTTTTGTTATTTAGCAATGCCTTTATAATGCCACAAATTTCTGTTCATATTTCAGTCTCTGTATTGCTAGGTTACAAAGTCAGATACTAGAATTATTTACTGAGCTGTGTGTGTGTGTGTGTGTGTGTGTGCATGTGTGTATGCATGCACGTGTGTGTGTGTGCATACATGCATGCATGTGTATGTGCAAGTGTGTGTGTGCAGATTTTCTTTCAGACATTACACAGGAGATTCAGCTGTCATAATTTCATTCTCAAAAACAAAAGCAAATTGTTAAGGTATCGGTCACTCTCTGCCAGGTGAGCTGGCTGAAATGTTAGCATGCCGGGCAAAATGCTTAGCAGTATTTCGTCTGCTGCTATGTTCTGAGTTCAAATTCCGCCGAGGTTGACTTTGCCTTTCATCCTTTCGGGGTCGATTAAATAAGTACCAGTTATGCACTGGGGTCGATATAATCGACTTAATCCCTTTGTCTGTCCTTGTTTGTTCCCTCTGTGTTTAGCCCCTTGTGGGTAGTAAAGAAATAGGTTTATGGCCAAGCCTGTGGCAGTTGAGACCTCCAGCATTCTTGGTTCCTTCTTCCCCACCTAACCATAACCGTAGCCCCATGAATCAGAGTGGCTGTTCCAGCACACCTCCTTCACTATCCTTCATGTCTTTTCCATTTTGTCTGCTGGTGCCATTAGAAATGCTTTTTTATTGTGAGAGGCAAGATTCCCCATTAATCCTTCTCTTTTGACTTATGTCTCTGCTCATTCTGTGAGGGTTATGAATCATTCATGAATTTAGTGATATCATTAACCAAAATTGTATGTGAAAGGACTAATAAGGCAATTTGAAACCGTTTCATATGCTATCCTTGTCTACAAATGTCTTCCTTAATATGATTTAGAAACTGATTTCTCCAAACCTAATAAGATATTCTTTCCAGGCGTCTTTAAGATATTTTACTGTTTGCATAATGTAGATTTATTTTACTCCTTTTAGTCATCGAACTGCAGTCATCCTGGAGTACCATCTTGAACGGTTTGGTATTCTGTTTTTAAGAAAAGAAAAAAAAAAGAAAGAAGAAACATCTTAAATAAATACACAAACAGTCCAAAAACAACAGATAGATAGATATATAAGATACAATTGCATTCAAGTTGAACTTTTTAGCACTTAAACAGGCCATATCCAGCCTGAATATTCTACCTGTTTTATGTTCAAACTGGCCAGATTCGACCTTTCACACTTACCCTACAATGTCATTTTAAAATAAATGATCACTTTATTGAACTATAGTAAAGGTGCACATAGCTATGGAGTACTCAGCCAATCGTATGTTAATTTCATAAGCAGGCTGTATTATTGATCAGATCAACTGGAACATACATTGTTGTAATTTGCTGTAGTGCCAGTTAAGTGAAAATATATGTGTGTGTGTATGTGTGTGTGTGTGTGTGTGAGTACACAGATATATATGTATACATATATATATATATACATATATTTATATGTCTCAATGAATTCAGTCTGACCCATGTAAACCTAGAAAATGGGTGTTAAATTGAAGATATCTAATAACAGTTTGACTCAGATCCACATTACTGAGTATTGCATCTACACCCACAAAACTTTGAGTAATGCAGGACTGAGTCAAACTCATATTAAATACATATAATTCCAAATAAATCTGTTAAGTGCTACTCTCTTTCACTTGTTCACTCACTCATATATATGTATATATATATATGTATATATATATATATATATATATATATATATATATATATATATATATATATATATATACATATATATATATATATATATATATATATATATATATATATATATATTATATATATATATATGTATATATATATATATAATATATATATATATATTTACACACATATATACATATATATATATATATACATATATTATGCATACTTGTATATATGTTTGTATTTGTGTGTGTGTGTGAGTGTGTGTGTGTGTATATATATATATAATACACACACACACACACACACATATATATATATATAATATATATATACATACAGTAAGAGAGAGTGTTGGAATTTACAGAAAAACAAAAGGTGAAGACAGGTGTATAAGCAACAAACACATATATGTCTATATTATTTGTTGAACTGGTAGTATTTTCGTTTAAATATTACTATTCTAACCTATCACAGTGATCACCAACCTAATGTAATCCACCGAAAGATGTGCCAGCCAGAGAACATCTAAGTGTTTGCTCCAACTGCTAGAAATAGCAACCAAATTACAGTTTCTTTCTGTCTATCTTTGTCTTCCTGTCTTAAATCACACCCTTCTTCTCTAGAAAAATGAAGGGCATTATAGGATAACACAATTCTATCTGTACTATATATATGACTGTAAAAGATGGAATGGTCAAGGCTGGAATGCCTATGATCATAAATTTGCTCAGTTAAAGTTGTCCTGGGGTTAAACAAGACCAAAAGTTCAGGAGAAACTATGGTTTCTGTCTGTTTGCTTTTCTATCTGTCTGTCTGTGTGTTTCTTTCTCTCTGTCTCTCTCTTTCTCTCTCTGCATACTGAGAGATAAATAAATAAATAGACAGACAGACAGAGAGAAAGAGAAAAGAGAGTAACAATTTTTCTAGAAAGGAAAGTAACATACCTAAAATTAGCATTTAAACTGCCCATATCTGGCCCGAATAGTCTACCTGTTTTATTTTCAAGTTGGCCAGATTCAGCTTCTCACACCTACCCTACAATGCCATTCTAAAAATTTACACTCACATTATTGAAATCTGAAAGCTACAAGATAATTTGCATGGATGTATGGTAAGAAGCTTGCTTCCCAACCACATGGTTTTGAGTTCAGTCTCACTGCATGGCACCTTGGGCAAGTGTCTTTTACTATATGCCTCAGGCTGACCAAAGCCTTGTGAGTGGGTTTGGTAGACAGAAACTGAAAGAAGCCTGTTGAATATATATATATATATATATTTATTTAGGTATGTGTGTTTGTGTCTATGTTTGTCCCACCCCTCACCATCACTTGACAACCGATGGTGGTGTGTTTATGCCCCCTGTAACTTGGTGTTTCAGCAGAAGAAATCAATAGAATGATAAATAATAATAATGAAATTATTGTATACAGTGCTCAGGAGCACCACAACTTGTCAAAGTACCAGGCTTACAAAGAATAAGTCCAGGGGTCGATTTCTGTCACTAAAAGGTGGTGCTCCAGCATGGCCACAGTCAAATGATGAAACAATGGTTAATTCAAAACGATGTGAATAAATAAGCATAACATTTGACAAAGTAATCTGAATACTAAGGCATTAAACAGATTTCTTGCTAATTTAGTTACCGTAAATCCTTGAGTATAATCTGTATTTTTTCCTCCAAATTTAAAGGTCAAAATCCCTAGTGCGTACTATATACGAGGTTAAAAATGAAAAATATTTTCTAAGCAATGTCCAAGTCTCTGTTTGCTGTCCGGCAATGTTTATTCTGACGCATTTTCTGATGTCGGGCGCGAAATTACCTTAAGCTAAGCCTGAAAGCAATGAAGTCATAAAAGAATCATCCATAACTTGCAGTAAGCAACATTTATTAAAATAAAAGTATTCAGAACATGTAACAAAAACAATTTGCAAACATATTTACATTCCCATATAACAGTTAAGAACATCACCATTATTGTATTACGCAAGTGCAGAAGTGTTTGTTTGATTAGGTGCTGCTGGCTTAATTATGCACGACTCAAGTAGAGAAGGGGGGGGCGTATTATACTCAAGGGTGGACTATACTTGAAGATTTACGGTACAACTTTCATTGTGTTTTTATTTATTTATTTTCAACAATCACTGTAACATGTTTTGTGACACTGTTGGCCTTCTCATTACAGCTTTCCTTGCATCAACTAAAACAAGCTATACATGGTACCGTGGTAATGAACTTGCAGCTGGAATCAATGTATGAATCCTTCTTAAATAATCAAGTTCCCCAAAATTGGTCCAGCTTTGCTTATCCCTCTTTGAAGTCATTAGCTAGTTGGGTAGTGGATCTTGTTTTGAGATGTTCATTTATAGACTTCTGGATAAAGATGGGACAACCCTTTTCTTTCTGGTTACCTGGATTTTTTTTCCCTCAAGGTTTGTTTATTTATTTATTTTCTAAAATTTGTTTTCTTTCCACATATGTTGATTCAACACAGAGATGGTTATTCATGTTTGATGTCTTGATAGTACCTGTAGTGTTGGCAGAGGACGTCCACTAGAATGCCTTGTGGCAGTTCTTTTGCCTTTCTGAACTCTAAGTTCAAATCTCACCTAGATTAAATTTGCCTTTCATTCTTTCAGGGTCAATAAATTAAGCACCAGGGGCAGGGGGGAAGAATGGACTGGTATTGATTCTCCCCTTCTCTCTAATTCTTTTTTGTTGGAAGAAATTGTGACCAGACTTAAAGGGGCTTGTTTTGCTCTCCATTTAAAATTCCTGAATATATTATATATCATGGCAGTTTTTCTATAATCTCATCAAAAGTTTACAGCTCAAGGAAATATGCAAAGATACTCCTTTTGAAGTTGACATTGTCTGTATTTCTACATTTAATAATTGTTGGTTTTTGAATAAAAAACAAAAAAGAAATTTTTTTATTAATACAACATTCTTAACATATGTGTTATTGAAAATCTGGAAGCTGTGATTTTCATCTGGGAAAACATATACACACACACATTGCACATACATACACAATATATAGATATTACAAAATTTCGGTTTCTTTTGGATACCCCCTCATACATGCATATTTAAAAAGCCAGAAGCTGTGGTGTTTGTTCAGGAAAAAATCCCTTTAATGATGTACTGTGTTGAAAAACACAATATACTTCAGAGCTAGACAAAATGATATCACCTTAGAAGTGACCTGAAGAGTGATAAATATGCATTTCACAATTGTTGCAGCCTGTCAATGTAATGTCAAAGCTGTAAACATGTACATTAGAAACATCAAGGACAAATGGACAAATGGTAGTGGTAAAAGATTACTAACTTAATGATGATAGCAATGAACTCTGCCCCTGACATTCATCCACCCACAGGCAAGACAAAACTAGCTTCCAGTCTGTACGTCAATCAACTAATATACAACTTTTAAAAAAATACATTTAGCAACAAAATGTGCTACCTTTCAGAATTGGCCACTCCAATGTGATCATAGAAAAACTGCTCTTTTGTACATGAACTGTCTAATATTACTGGATAAACATATAATACATACATACACACTCACACACACATATGATCTGTCTTGATTTAATTGAAGTTTATGCATCACAATTATGCAATTACATATTTGGTGGTGTTTATCATAATGCAACAAATATTGAATACAATTGATCTATGAACTTGTATGTAAAATTACGTTTTCCTGTTTTAATGATGTGTGTGTAGTTTTAAAATCCAATAGAGGTAAAATCAGCCAAAAAAGTACTCCAATAGTTTCATGCTTTTATGATATTTTTAACTAGGCATATTTGTATCTTCAAGTAATCTAGTTAAAGTATCATAAAACATTACACTATTAGAAACTCTTTCAGTTATGTATTAAATTCACACACACACACACCACACACACACACACACACACCACACACACACACACACACACACACACACACACACAACACACACACACACATTCACACACACATGCACACACATGCACGCACTCATCTACACATTCTAATTGGAAGCACAGTAACATTTTCTAAAAGCCTATACCGTTTAGTAATGTTCTGATTGGCTATAAATTTTAATTAACATTTATAATCAAGGCAATCAACAGAATGTTTTTTTCTACTTTAGGTTTTCTAACTGGAGTTTTACAGAACTACGCACGTAAATACAATCTAGCTATCGACCGACTTAATTTTAACTTTACTATATTACCACAATATCGTCATCAAAAAGATTACATCCAAGCTCTCACAACGATGACATTTGGAGAAGAACTAGACATTGATAAGGAAGTAAGTCACAGGTGTTGTCTATTTTTTGTTATGTTAATAATTAAAGATCACCCTCTTCCTCCTCATCATCACCATTTAATGTTCACTTTCCAACCTTGCATGGGTCAGACAGATTTTGTTGAGACAGATTTTCTACAAGTAGATGACATCCTGTTTGTCAACCCTTAACAGTTTCTAAGCAAGGAAATATTTAGACAAGCTTTCCCATGGAAGACTGAAAACAATGTTATTTGTATCATGGTGGTAACCATTGCACATACATATTTACATAATTACACACATGGTGGGCTTCCTTCAGTTTCTGTCTATCAAAACTACTCACAAGGCTTTGGTTGGTTCAAGGCTATAACAGCGGAAGCTAGCAGAATCCATTTAAGTGTCAAAGAAAATGATTTGCAGTATTATATATATATAAAGATGAGAATGTGTGTGTGTGTTTGTGTGTGTGTGTGTTTGTGCGTGTGTGTGTGTGTGCGTGTGTGTGTGTGTGTGTGTGTGTGTGTGTGTGTGTGTATGTGTGTGTGTGTATCTGTCTGTCTGTGTGAATCCCTAAAACTCAAGAACTACCCAACCGATTTCATTAAAATTTTACACATGCCTTACTTAGGGTCAACTTCTTGCTTAATGCGAGCCTAGAGTAATCTCTTATCTCTTAAACTATTTCAGTATTACCTGTCAAAAGTGAAACATCATCTCTCTATTGCAATGTCAGATACTTTCACTTTAATAGTTGCACTATTAATACTGAAAATGCATTCATGGAGAAGAACGATATTTTCCCCATTGAACAAAAAGGGTGCCGCCGAGGCTCATACAGATGCAAAGATCAACTGCTAATTAATCGTATGATCCTTGAGAACTGTCACAACAAGCGCAGAAATCTCAGCTCCGCATGGATTGACTATAAAAAGGCCATCGACAGTATACCGCATCCATGGATCTTGAGATCGCTGGACATCTTCAAAATTTCCCCTGTGATTTCAAGCTCCCTGAAGCACAATATGTCGTTGTGGAATACGAATCTCCAATTATACCACTCTAATGGAGTACTTGCCTCAGAAAATTTTTCAAGGTGACTCTGATCTTAACTGAATGGAAGTGTTATCATGTACATTGTTTTGTCTTGGTATAAAAGATGGGCTACAGCAAATATTCTGCTCACTACCACAGATTTGCTTGTCAGTTGTTTGCCCATAACCAGTTGAGCATATCCCTTAGTGGCTGACGATATGTGCATCTCTGATCATGAGCAGAAGTAGTGGGGGAGCATCATAGTTATGTGTTGAAAGGAATTCTTAGAGGTTTGGATAATTCTCCTTTGGAAACATGGGTGGTTCGGTCAACATCCTTAAACAACCCTTATTCAGGGACCTTTTGAATGGGATGGGCTACTCGACCAGAAGAAAATTCTAACTGGGCCCAACCTGCAAGGTCATGTACTGTTTATTTTGACATGAGATCACCATGTTGCGCACATATGGTTGTGATGCATGTGCCTGGTGTACCCTTATCAGATGGGTAGTCATGATGGGTATACTGGGCTTTGTATATTTTACCCCAGTGTCGCTTTGATGGCATGCACTGCTCTCTCTCTCTCAATAATAATAATAATAATAATAATAATAATAATAATAATGATGATGATGATGATGATGATGATGATGATAATATAATAATTATTTTATTCATTTTTAATATCTAATTGCTACACCATCAGAAAGCAGCTGAATAAGTAAGACTTCTTAACAGTTAGACAGCTACCTCTTGCTCTCTTCTTTTTCTTTAGTACATCCTCTAATCTTATTATTTATTTCAACATTTTCTCTGAATGGCTTATTCATTATTGTTTTATCATGAGACATCTTTAGTTTTCAAAATAGTCAAACCCCTGTTTAGCTTATTTTACCTACTGTGTTTACCAGCAACCGACCTAGTCACCAACGATATCAACGATTCATCTACTAATTATGGAATAGTTTCTAGGTTTTCCAAAATATTCTCCTGTATAGAGAAATCTACTTGAGATTGAAATTCTCGAAGGAGAGACATACAAATTCAATTCCAGTTCTTTATTAACTCTGTAAATCTGCATGTTATTTCGTAAACAGATAAGATCTCATAGGAATGATGTTATATCTATTTTCACTTGCTGGTTACTGGTGTTGGATTTCTCATAGAATATAGGACAGTCTTGAAGCCCTATGAAAGAAAGTAATAAGTTCTGTTAATCAAGATAAGTAACTTGCTAGGAACTTTTGTCTCTTCCCGGTGGAACCAAACAAAAGAACTTCTAGGAGTTTGTCTAGATAGAAATGGAACATTATCTGACTTTCAAACTATTAATTCTTCCAACTTGTTATGTATTACATTCATTTCCAATAACTTTCATATTGAACTGTAATGATCTGAGGGATGGTGATAGAAAAAGTTCAAAATTATTCTTAAAATGTTTGAAATTCTGAAAAATGATCTTTATGAGTATACTGATTCTGAATTTTGGCACAAGGCCTACAATTCTGGGGGAAGGGGTACGTCAATTACGTTGATCCCCCATTGTTCAACTGGTACTTAATTTATTGACCCCAAAAGGATGAAAACAAAGTCAACCTGAGTGGAATTTATACTCAAAACATATAGACAGCTGAAATGCCACTAAACGTTTTTGCCTTGCACTCTTTTGCTTCTTTCAATCATTTGATTGTGGCCATGCTAAGACATCACCTTTAAGGGTTTTTTAGTCGAAGAAATCAACTCCAGGACTTGTTCTTTGTAATCCTGGTATTTATTCTATCAGTCCCTTTTGCTGAACCACTAAGTTACGGGGTCGTAAACACCAACATCAGTTACCAAGTGATGGTGGGGGTACAAACACAGACACAAAGACACACACATACATGTATATATATATATATATATATATATATATATACACACACACACAACAGGTTTCTTTCAGTTTCCATCTGACAAATCCACTCACAAGCCTTTGGTTGACCCAAGGCTATTGTAGAAGACACTCACCCAAGGTACTACACAGTGGGACTGAACCTGGAACCCTGTGGTTGGGAAGCAAGCTTCTTACATAGCTATGCCTGTGCCAACTAATTATTCTTCCAGCTAACTGCTTTGACCTTGATGATTATATTACAAGCTATGTGTTACACTCTTTATGTTTTCTCAAGAAAATTCCAAGACTTTAACCCTTTTGACACCAACCAGCTTGAAATCAACCCTGAGTCTATGATACAAACTCTGTTTAACCTGTTAGCATCCAAATTACTTTGTCAAACGTACTACTGACACTCTGACGGTTACGACGATGTGGGTTCCAGCTGATCCAATCAATGGGACAGCCTGTTCATGAAATTAATATGCATGTGGCTGAGCACTCCACAGACATGTACACTTCATATAGTTCTCAGGGAGATTCAGCATGACACATAGTATGACAAGGCTGGCCCTTTGAAATACAGGTACTACTCATTCTTGCTGGCTGAGTGGAATGGAGCAACATGAAATAAAGTGTCTTGCTCAAGGAAACAATGCATCACCAGGAACTGAACTCATGACCTTATGATCATGAGCCAAACACCCTAACCACTAAACCACACGCTTTCTCTGTCAAATGTAATGCTTATCTATTCACATTGTTTTGAAGTGGAGGTGCAATGGCCCAGTGGTTAGGGCAGCGGACTCGTGGTTGAAGGATCGCGGTTTCGATTCCCAGACCGGGCGTTGTGAGTGTTTATTGAGTGAAAACACCTAAAGCTCCACGAGGCTCCGACAGGGGGTGGTGGCGATCCCTGCTGTACTCTTTCACCACAACTTTCTTTCACTCTTTCTTCTGTTGGCCTGCTCGCTTAGCCAGCAGGGTGGCGTCATTTGAAGACTAAAACAATGGGAAGCATATTGTGACCAGCGATGTGTCACAACATCTGATAGCCTGTTCGGTCACAGTGATCACGAGGATTTTGTAGCTTTGCTAGTTTGGCAATGTGATTGTTTCATTTTACTATGATATTGTAGTGAAGGTAAGAGAGGCCAAATCTGACCAGTTTGGACATAAAACAGTTAAAATATTTGAGCCAAATATGGTTGGTTTAAATGCTAAAGGGTTAAAAGTGATCTTAATTAAAACCTGTCTAGATTTTATAATAATGATATTTTAAAAAATTCTTTATTATTTTCAAACTTAACTGAAACAAAAACTGTATTTCAACAGAAGTGGCTGTGTGGTAAGAAGCTTGCTTCCCAACCACATGGTTCTGGGTTCAGTCCCACTGCATGGCACCTTGGGCAAGTGTCTTCTACTATAGCCTCAAGCCAACCAAAGTCTTGTGAGTGGATTTGGTAGACGGAAACTGAAAGAAACCCATCGTATATATATGTGTGTGTGTCTGTGTGGTAAGAAGCTTGCTTCCCAACCACATGGTTCCAGGTTCAGTCCTATTGTGTGGCACCTTGGGTTAATGTCTTCTACTATAGCCTTAAGCTGACCAAAGCCTTGTGAGTGGATTTGGTAGACGGAAACTGAAAGAAACCCATCGTATATATATGTTTGTGTGTGTGTGTGTGTGTGTGTCTGCGTTTGTCCTCCTACCATCGCCTGACAACCGATGCTGGTGTATTTACATCCCTGTAACTTAGCAGTTCGGCAAAAGAAGCTGATAGAATAAAGACTAGGTTTACAAATATTAAGTCTTTGGGTCGATTTGTTCGACTAAAGGTGGTGCTCCAGTATGGCTGCAGTCAAATGGCTGAAACAAAAGAATAAAATGGGTTAAAAGAGTAAACTTTCATATATGTGTGTGTGTGCATGCGCACGCACGTGTTAGTGTGTGTGTGTGTGTGTGTGATGGATGTATAGGTGTATGTGTGAGTGTGTGTATGTATGCATGTGTGTGTATGCACATGTGCTAAATTTGCTATGGGTAACAGAACAGAAAAGTAAATAAATAGATAAATAAATAAGACCGTCTTGGCATTAAAATATTTGGCCGTTGTGGCTATATTTAGGAATACATAGGAGTGGAAAGAAATGGAAATTTGAGCTTAGAAACATTTGACTTCACAGAAGAGATGACACATGATTAACTTTGCCAAATTTAAAGCATGGCTAACTCTCACTTAAACTTTCAGTAATTAACATTCAGAAGAGCTCCATCCAAATATGGATGATAGCAATGGTAGCTACGTATGAATTAGGCGGTAGTGGTGATGGTAGCTATATCTAATATTAAATGGTAGTGGTGGTGGTGGTGGTAGTTACATTTAATTTTAGGTAGTGGTAGTGGTGGTAGCTACATATAGTTTTAGATGGTGGTCATAGCAGCAACATCTAAATTAGATGGTAGAAGTGGTAGTAGCTACATCTTTAGATAGTTGTGGTGGAGGATACATCTTTGGGTGGTTGTGATGACTACTACATCTAGTTTTCGATGGTAGTGGTGGTAGCTACATAAAATTTTAGATAGTAGAAGTGGTAGCTACATCTTTAGATGGTTGAGGTGGCATCTACATCTTAGATAGTAGTAGTAGTAGTAGTAGTAGTAATAGTTGTAGTTGCAGTAGTAGTAATAGTTGTAGTAGTAGTAGTTGTTGTAGTAGTAGTAGTTGTAGTAGTAGTAGTAGTAGTAGTAGTAGTTATAGTGGTAGTAATTGTAGTAGTAGTTGTAGTAGTAGTTGTAGTTGTAGTAGTAGTAGTAGTAGTAGTAGTAGTAGTAGTAGTTTTATCTAATTTTGAAAGTTGGTTGGTATTTTTGCATAACCCAATATCAGTTGTGATCATAGAAGGGAATGGTTTTGTGTGTTTCAGCCATGACCCTCTTTTTTTAGGGTCAGACAAAATATATTTATGACTCCTTCAATCATGAACGTTACCCTCCGAGTCACAAGTCCAAACATACATATCAGCCTCCCCTCTACATGCCGCCAGTGTTATCCAAGGGAAAGGCAAAGGCCAATACAGATTGGCACCAGTGACATCGCAACTCGTTTCTACAGCCGAGTGAACTGGAGCAAAGTGAAATAAAGTGTCTCGCTCAAGGACACAGACTGGTCCAGGAGTCAAACTCACTGCCTCATGTTTGTGAGTCTGATGCTGTAACCACTCCTTCCTTTGAAGATAGTAGTGTGTGCTTCCAGGTAGATTTGATTCTCTATTACAAAGAATTTTGATAATCTCATAGTGGCTTCCTTCATCATTTAACTGTGCATCCATTCTGATTGAGCAGACCTACAGTCAAAGGCACCCCAGCCTTTACCATGTGGAGGCGTATGGCTTAGTGGTTAGGGTTTTGAACTCATGGTTGTAAGATTTATCATTCCTCATCGTTTAATGTCTGCTTTCCGTGCTAGCATGGGTTGGATGATTTGACTGAGGTCTGGCGAACCAGATGGCTGCACCAGACTCCAATCTGAGCTGGCAGAGTTTCTACTGCTGAATGCCCTTTCTAATGCCAACCACTCCAAGAGTGCAGTGCATGCTTTTACATGCCGCCGGCACGAGGGCCAGTCAGGCGGTAGAGGGCCAGTCAGGTGGTGTGGTTTAGATTCTTGGACTGGGTGATATGTTGTGTTCATGAGCAAAACACTTTATTTCATGTTGCTCCAGTCCACTCAGCTGTCAAAAATGAGTAATTCCGCGAAGGACTGGCATCCCATCCAGGTGGGGAATATATATGCCATGAAATCAGGAAACCAGCCTTTATGATTCGGTATGACTCAAAAAGGTAACTTTACATTTACTTAGTATTTACGATCATTATTTTTATTCAGCCACAATCTGAATATCCGTGTGTCTATTTCCAAAATGCTGTAAACATGGATTTGAGGAATGTTTGGCTGCAATTTCTAGCAGGTTGAACAAGGCTTCTTTGCTTTTAGTTACATATTACTTTTGATGGTAGCTTTCAAAACAAAAGAAAGGAATTTCTGTATTGCTTGTGTCGTGTTATTTTAAAGAAATTACCCAGGTATGGCTGTGTGGGAAGAAGTTTGCTTCCCAACCACATGGTTCTAGGTTCAGTCCCACTGCATGGCACCTTGGGCTAGTGTCTTCTGCTATAGCTTTGGTCTGACTAAAGCCTTGTGAGCAGATTTGGTAGATAGAAGCTGAAAGAAGTCTGCCGTGTGTGTGTGTGTGTGTGTGCGTATATGTGTGTGTGTGTGTGTAAGTGTGTGCATGCATGTGCACATAAGTGTGCGTCTGTGTCTTTGGGTCAGTGTTTGTCCCCTACTACTGCTTGACAACTGGTGTTAGTGTGTTTACATCCCCATAACTTAGCAGTTCAGCAAAAGACACTGATACAATAAATGCCAAGCTTAAAAAGAATACGTACTCAGATTGATGCATTTGACTAAAATTTCTCAAGGCAGTGTCCCAGCATGGCTGTTGTCTAATGACTAATGACTGAAACAAGTTAAAGGCAAAAGATATATGACAAAAGATAACCAGTTTGTGCAAGTTGTGTCTCATTGCTCTCTTTTGCTGTTTCATACAGATTGGGAAAATAAAAGATGGTGTTTTGGTGCATGGACTCTTCATGGATGGATTTGGTTGGGACATTAATAGCATGATGTTAGCAGATTCCAAGCCAGGTGAAATGACTGCTTCATTACCAATGATGCACCTGGAGCCTTCGCCTAATGTTGAAATTTTAGAGTCAGACTATACCAGTCCATTGTATAAAACTGCTCAACGTGCAGGAGTGCTATCCACAACAGGTGAGTCTAAAATATTTGTTGATAATTCTTCTTAATGCATATCATCATCATCATCATTTAATGGTTTTGATTGAGGGCTAGCAACCAGATGGCTGCACCAGGCTCCAGTCTTGATCTGGCGGAGTTCTACAGCTGGATGCCCTTCCTAACGCCAACCACTCTGAGAGTGTAGTGGGTGCTTTTTACATGCCACCTGCAGAGGAGCCAGTCAGGCGGTACTGGTAATGACCTTGCTCAAATCTTTTTACACGTGCCGTCGACACAGGTGCCAGTGAAGCAACGTTGGTAATGATCACACTCGAATGGTGCCCTTTTACGTGCCACGGGTACGGAAGCCAGTTGGCTGTTCTGGCAACGATCACAACGACCACACTCGGATGGTGTTCTTGGCACCCTACTAGCACAGGCATAAGTGCCAGTAAAGGCGACGCTGGTAACAATCATACTTGAATAGCCGCTCTGTCAATGTATGACCATGATATAATGTTACAACCTTTCTTTTATCTCTGAAATCATCACCTTTATCTTATTCTTGATTGCCCACAGGGTGCTAAACATAGAGGGGACAAACAAGGACAGACAAAGGAATTGAGTCGATTACATCGACCCCAGTGCGCAACTGGTACTTATTTTATCGACCCTGAAAGTCGACTTCAGCGGAATTTGAACTAAGAACGTAACGACCCGAAAGGATGAAAGGCAAAGTCGACCTTGGCAGAATTTGAACTCAGAACGTAACGACCGAGGAAATACCTATTTCTTTACTAACCACAAGGGGCTAAACATAGAGTGGACAAACAAGGACACACAAAGGAATTGAGTCGCTTACATCGACCCCCAGTGCACAACTGGTACTTATTTTATCGACCCTGAAAGTCGACTTCAGCGGAATTTGAACTAAGAACGTAACGGCCAAGGAAATATCGCTAAGCATCTCGCCCAGCGTGCTAACATTTCTGCCAGCTCACCGCCTTCATCACCATTATCATTATCATCATCATCATCATTGTTTAATGTCCTCTTTCCATGCTAGCATGGATTGGATGATTTGACATAGAGCTGGCTGGCATGATTTTTATGGATGATGCCCTTCCTAATGCCAACCACTTAATAATGTGCTGGGTGCTTTTTACATGCCACAAGCACAGGTGCATCTATGCAGCTCTGATATTGGTGCATTAATGAGGCAATGGCATGGGTGCATTAATGCAGTATTGTCATGGGTGCTTTTTAAGTGGCACCAGCACCTGAAAGGGCATGCCTGTATGTGTGGCTATGATTTTTTGTAATTATTTTCATTTGTGGTTACCATGTGTTTTATTAGTCTTTTATTAGTCTTTTATTAGTTTCTCCTTTTATTATATTTTACAGAGAGAGAGAGAGAGAAAGAAAGAGAAAGAGAAAGAGAGAGAAAGAAAGAGAACGAGAGAGAGAGAGAGAGAGAGAGAGAGAGAGAGAGAGAGAGAGAGAGAGAGAGAGAGAGAGAGAGAGAGAATTTCAATCTCTAACGCAGTGCTTCTTGACATTTTTCATCTACGGGCCTCTTTTACTTGTATTTTACTTGGTTGCTCACTCAGCTGTAGAAATGAGTTGTGACATCACTGGTGCCAAGCTGTATCGGTGTTTGCCTTTCTCTTGGATAACACTGGTGGCATGGAGAGGGGAGGCCGGTATGCATGGGTGACTGCAGGTCTTCTATAAACAACCTTGCCCAGACTTGTGCCTGGGAGGGTAACTTTTTAGGTGCAATCCCATGGTCATTCATGACCGAAGGGGGTCTCTCACTTGGATGGACCCTCCTAGCCATTCGATGTTTAAAAAAGTTCCTATTATATTTTCATAATTAAATATTACGAGGTGGTATCATAAAGTTCCTGGACTAGTTCTGTAGTGTGCCAACAGATGGCAGCACATGGGTGCGTGCACAGTGATAGCTAGCAGTGCCGAATAACATCACTGTCTTTACTTCACAAGCAATGTGGCAATGGGTCATATGCAATGTTTTCAATGACATGGGTGCTTCAAAAGTGGAAGATGATGAGTGATCTGGAAGGCCTGTCATGAGCATCACTCCCTGGAAATGTGGTATTTTGCATTGAAAATTCATCTCCCTCAGCCAGACTGTCAATCAAGTGTTCTACTATGATGTTTTGAAGCATTTGGGGGAGGGCATTTGGCAAAAGTGACCAGGAGTGGCTGTGTTGTAAGTAGCTTGTTTACCAACCACATGGTTCCGGGTTCAGTCCCACTGCATGGCACCTTGAGCAAGTGTCTTCTACTATAGCCTCAGGCTGACCAAAGCCTTGTGAGTGGATTTGGTAGACGGAAACTGAAAGAAGCCTGTCGTATATATGTATATGTATATATGTATGTGTGTGTACATGTTTGTGTGTTTGTGTTTGTACCCTTAACATCGCTTGACAACCGATGCTGGTTTGTTTATGTCTCCATAACTTAGCAGTCCGGCAAAAGAGACCTATAGAATAAGTACTAGGCTTACAAAGATTAAGTCCTGGGGTCGATTTGTTTGACTAAAGGTGGTGCTCCAGCATGGCCACAGTCAAATGATTGAAACAAGTAAAAGAGACCTGTTGACCATGAAGAATTGGACTCTTAATGATGACAATGCACCCTGTCACTGAGCTGTCCCCACTTGTGAGTTTCTCACCCAAAACAGTACTTCCACATCCACCATATTTGCTAGATTTAGCACCTGCAAACTTTCATCTCTTCCCCCAAGATGAAA
>NW_021834281.1:25000-50097 GCF_006345805.1 Octopus sinensis
CACAGATACACGCACATGCACATGCACACACAGATACACGCACATGCACATGCACACACAGATACACGCACATGCACATGCACACACAGATACACGCACATGCACATGCACACACAGATACACGCACATGCACATGCACACACAGATACAGCACATGCACATGCACCACACAGATACACGCACATGCACATGCCACACACAGATACACGCACATGCACATGCACACACAGATACACGCACATGCACATGCACACACAGATACACGCACATGCACATGCACACACAGATACTCGCACATGCACATACACACACAGATACCCGCACATGCACATGCACACACAGATACACGCACATGCACATGCACACACAGATACACGCACATGCACATGCACACACAGATAACGCACATGCACATGCACACACAGATACTCGCACATGCACATGCACACACAGATACTCGCACATGCACATGCACACACAGATACACGCAATGCACATGCACACACAGATACACGCACTGCACATGCACACACAGATACACGCACATGCACATGCACACACAGATACACGCACATGCACATGCACACACAGATACTCGCACATGCACATGCACACACGATACACGCACATGCACATGCACACACAGATACACGCACATGCACATGCACACACAGATACACGCACATGCACATGCACACACAATACACGCACATGCACATGCACACACAGATACTCGCACATGCACATGCACACACAGATACTCGCACATGCACATGCACACACAGATACACGCACATGCACATGCACACAACAGATAATGCACATGCACTGCACACAGATACACGCACATGCACATGCACACACAGATACACGCACATGCACATGCACACACATACATACTTGTGTGTTTCTGTGTGTGTATGTGTATGTGGCTTCTGTGATGGCTTCTACATAGTTTCCATCTGCCAAATTTGCTCACAAGGCATTGGTTGATCCAGAGTTATTAACCAACAGCGTGGAAGGTGTTTCTTAAATGTTAATCCATGAGCAGGCTATGTATATCCATCTATCTATCTACCTCTATCTCTATATGTGTGTGTGTGTGTGTGTGTGTATGTACATATAGCACATTGAGAATAAGTGTTCAACACTGCAGTGGTGGACAAAGATACTTTATATGAGTATTAAGGCTACCATTGGTTTCATGTTAAGGAGTGGTCTCAACAATTATCAAGCCTATCACATGGAACACTGTTGTTCATCTCTGGCTGATAATTGTTGAGGTATCCATTAGCATAAAACCAATGGTAGCCTTGTATACAAATAAAGTATCTCACACTCTCTCTCTTTCTTTATATATATATGTGTGTGTGTGTGTGTGTGTGTGTGTATGTGTCTCTGCTCAGCTTCACCACTGCTTGACAACTGATGTTGGTTTGTTCTCATACTCATAACTTAGTGGTTTGGCAATAGGCGCTGATAAAATAAATACCAGATTTAAAAACAAAAATAAGCACTAACATCAATTTGTTTGACTAAAACAATTTAACGCCAAAAGATAAATATATTTTCTAAAAATATCTATTTTCAAATATTTTTTTTATTTTTGTTTTATCTGTAATTTCTTGTTATCACTTTTAGTTTTCATCTTGTAAAAGAAAAATGCCATGGGCAAATATATTTGATGGTCCACAGTAAATTGATTGCATGTAATTACATCATAGTAAATCCATCACCTATAATTTCATTGCCCAGTAATTTCATTGCTTAATAATTACGTTGTGAGCTAATACATAGCTGGTGAATGTGTTGTATGCATTGTCATGCCAAATACACCATCATTAAATTCAACGCCATGCTTATAGTGAAAGTTTTTAATGATTATTTGGAAATGAAGACGGGGATATGATACTTCCATCATTCAATCCCTTTCAGTATATTTAAATACTTACAGACATTATTCCTGGAAATTCGAATGTACATATTTTGTTTGCTGGTTTAAATAGTTAGGAAAAATTTAGCTTGTCAAAATGGCTGTCAATTGTGTTATAAGTGAAAGAACTGAGAGAAAAAAATCAAGACAAAGCAAAAAAGAAATATTGATTGTAATAATTTGTCAGTAAAAGGAAAGTTGGTATGGCTGTGTGGTAAGAAGCTTGCTTCCCAACCACATGGTTTTGGGTTGGTTCAGTCCCACAGTGTGGCATTTTGGGCAAGTGTCTTCTACTATAGCCTCGGGCTGACAAAGCCTTGCTAGTGGATTTGGTAGACAGAAAATGAAAGAAGCCTGTCATGAATATATATATATATATATATAATATATATATATATTATATATATATATATATTGTGTGTGTGTGTGTGTGTGTGTGTTGTGTGTGTGTGTGTCTGTGTTTTTCTTTCCTTCATCACATGATAACTAATGCTGCTGTGTTTATGTCCCTGTAAAGTATCGGTTTGGCAAAAGGGATCAATAGAATAAGTACTAGGCTTAAAAAATAAGCCCTAGGGTTGATTTGTTTGACTAAAATCCCTGAAGGTGGTGCTCCAGCATCACCAACGTCAAATGACTGAAGCAAGTAAAAGAATAAAAGTATTTAAAAATGGAACTAATATTGATGTCAAATTTTGCGGGTTGGGGTAAGTCGATTACATCAGCTCTTTTACCTAACTGACCTCAAAAAAATGAAAGGCAAAGTCAACCTCAGCAGAATTTGAACTCAAAATGTAAAGATGAATGAAATGACACTAAGCATTTTGTCAGGCTTTTGCTGGCTCACTACCTTAAAAATGGGACTAATATTATGAAGGGTATTATTTTGCGAAACTCTGAACTGGCAACTGAAAAGCAAATAGACACTCCCTCATTCAGTATACATGGTCTGATCAATAAGTAACTGGACTGTTGCCATAGTAACGAAGCTAAAGCATGCACAGTGAAGTGGCTTGGCACACAGATTGACCTTTAACTCTGCTGTGCATGCGCACTAAGTTTTAACATTCTAGATCACTTTCACTGTTCGCAGCGGTGCTTGGAAGAAAAGTGTGTAGCATGTGATCATTGCATTGACTATGACAGAGAAAGCTGAGCAGAGAATATGCATCAAATTTTGCCAAAAGCTTGGCGATAACACTTCAGAGGCCTATGCAAAGTTTTCAAAATGTTTTCATCATTCTGTACACGATCAAAGAAATCTTGTGGAACTGAAACCCAAGGGCAGGATGGAAATATCGGTCAAAATAGAGGAAGGAGTCTAGTTGTTCATGTGTGTGTGTGTATATATATATATATATATAATATATATATATATCACGTGATCACGTGACCGACCAGACCATCAGATGTTGTTACACATCGCTGGTCACAATGCGTTCGCATTGTTTTAGCCTTCGAATGACGCCACCCCACTGGCTAAGCGAGCAGGCCAACAGAAGAAAGAGTGGGAGAAAGAGTGGTGAAAAAGTACAGCAGGGATCACCACCCCCTGCCGGAGCCTCGTGGAGCTTTTAGGTGTTTTCGTTCAATAAACACTCACAACGCCCGGTCTGGGAATCGAAATCGCGATCCTGCAACCTAACCATTAGGCCATTGTGCCTCCACATATATATATATATATATATATATATATATATATATATATATATATATTAATTTTAATCCAAACGGGAAAACAAAAAAACAACAACAATGGAACAATTACAGTATTATTATCAATAGGCGCTCAGGAAATGGAAGCAGGAGGGTATATATATATATATATATTTATGAATGATGGGCTTCGTTTAGTTTCCACCTACCAAATTCACTCACAAGGCTTTGGTCACCCTGAGACAATACCAAAAGACATTTTGCCCAAGGTACGACACAGCGAGACTGAACCCTGAACCACGCGATTGAGAAGCACTCTTCATACTATTTATCCATGCCTGTGCCTGATTATTGATTGAGTAGAGTCATTTCATTTTTAGTGCAAGATTACCCTTAATTGTTATCCAATGCAAAATAGACCAATATGCTGACAGCACTTTCAAGTTGGTTCTGCCTTTATTTCCTCAACAGTACATTACCATTTATAATGCTGTTGATGGCATTGTGAATGATAATGTTTTTTTTTTTTGTCTTTGTTACCAGTACTTTCATAGCCAGAAGAACTGAAGAGAGTAACAATGAGCTTTTATGCCAAGCTGTAATCCTTAGAGGCAACCTCATCTCGACTATAGCAGATCTGAATGAGCTGCCAGAAATGCTTTGAGAGCAGTTTTGCCAAATTCAACCAAAAAGAGAAAAAAAAATAAAGAAAAAAGAAGTTATTTTTGCCATTTTTTCCTCATCTTGAACCATACAAAGAAATGGTTTACAACAATTATATGAAATGATGCAAAATTTGCTATGAAGATGTACATAATTGCCCTTATTGCATTTGAATCTGTCTTAAAATATAGTTCTTTCTGAAGAAGCCTGGCCAGTCTTATATTATGTAAAAGATATGTAGATTAGATGTGTGGCTTGTTACTTTGTGTATCAACTTCCCCATTTTTATCTTACAGTTTGGAATTTTCAATTTCTTACTGCAGCCCAGGGAGATGCTTCTGAGAAAAGTGTAATTTTTGTGAAGGTTTACATCAATCTTACAGTAGACTGGTTGAGGCATTTCATCTTATAAACAGAAAATTTTCAGAAATCTTGAAGAAGAACAATTAATAACCAAACAATATATCCCTAGTGCAAAACCTCCTCATTACACACATGTGCTCGCATGCACACACACACACACACACACACACACACACACACACACACACACATTAAAGTGGCCATAATGCTTTATATAGATACAAAGCTAGTGTAGCAAGAATTCAATGCGTCATCAATGAATATCAAATCTTAGAATTACTGAGGCATTGACCATAATTAGTGTCTTTAGAATGATTCTTGCTTTTTCCAATTTAAGACTATTTTTCTCTTTATATTTTTATTTTGTTATTCTGTCTTTCAAAGCAACTGATTTTTTTTTCTCTTCATGTATATTTTGATGAAATTTGATATTGATAATTCATTGCTCTTTGAATTTTCTTTTCATTGTTAATGAAATGTGGCATTTATTCTGTGAACACAAACTTTAAATAATATTTAACAATGTATTTACTCTGTGGATAAAAAGTACGACAATTAATTAAGTAATGTATCTATTATGACGATGAATTTAGCAACACAATATTGGCTTGTGAAGTAATTACCTTGTGATGAAATCCTCAAACAATGATGCATTTACCATGATGTAATTACTGATGAGGAATTTACAGAAATAAATTTCATACACCCCATGTTTGATGATTAATAAAAGACAATCGATATCTTATTATATTCTAAATATTAGCAAGTTTACTTGCTATGCTGCACCGGGGACACATTTATAGAATTGATTTGCTTCTTATAAGAAGTTGCATGAACACTTACTTCTAATGATAACTAATTAACAAACTTTATTAATCGTCTAAAAATATATAATATGAAACTTTGTTTAACTTCAATCCTTAGTTATTTTGAAAACAAGCAAACTTAAATCTGTGTTGGTATGGTCATAGGACACATATGGATGAGGACAGCTGCTTAAAGAAGTGCTGATCTCTAATTGGGAAATGAACCTGTGGAAGAGGCACACCGAGGAAGACATGGAACAAAGTGGTGAGAAAGGATCTTCAGATGCTGAGCCTCCCTGAGGAGATGATAAGGGACCAGGACTTGTGGCAATTTGTTGTACTTGAGAAGACGTGTGAAGTTGAGTAAAATTGTAGCCATCCATACATACAGGCATGTCCTTTATAGCAATTCCCTCTCCCAGCCAAGGGGAATGAACACCGTTCCTCCATATGATTGGCTTGAAAAATTGCTAAGATATGAAGATATTTTTCTTTACATGAAACCAATGGTAGCCTTAATACACAAATAAAGAAAGTTTCTCCACCATTCTCATTGTTCAACATTTACGAATATATGGGTCTCTCTCTCTCTCTCTCTCTCTCCTCTCTCTCTTTCTATATATATATATATATATATATATATATATATATATATATATTTGAATATTTATTCATTCATGGGAAATTATACACTGATATAATTTTGAATTTGGCACAAGCTTGTTCAGCATTTAACACACAATGAGGTGAGTAAGGTTTTTAACCCTAGGTATCTAGTGAAACCTGCTGATGAGAATTAAGAAATATCAAAATTCAAAATCATATGATATATAAACAAGTATATTTATTGCCTTAGTCTGTGGCTATCAGCTCAGATGATAAGTCCATTTCTTTGCTTGTTGCTTTTTTCTGTCAGTCTGTTATGGTTTCAGTGAAATGGTGGCTCATTAGAGGATTTTTGACTCTTATTTTTAGCAAACTGGTTCTTAGTGTACCCTCAATTATAATTATAGATTAATTATAAAATCTATGGATTTGACCTTTATCAGTATAATTGCTTGCTGGCCACTTATATTTATTATTATTATTGTTATGGTTGTTATTATTATTATTATTATTATTATTATTATTATTATTATTATTATTTATTTGACTACTTTAATAATAGTAATAATATCTATATAAATATTTACTTGAATATTTATTCACACACACACACACACACACACACACATATATATTTGTATATTAAAAACTTTGATTTTATAGAAAATGTATCTTATTATAGATTATTGAATCACAAGTAATATTTTTACATTTTTCTATCTCTATATATATAAAACTGAGAATGTCTGTCTGTCTGTCTGTCTGTCTGTCTGTTTCCCTAAAACTTGAGAACTACACAACCAATTTCATTCAAATTTTATACATGCCTTACTTAAGGTCCAGGGAGTGTTATCGGCAAAAAAATCTTAACTTTTTCCCTAGGGCGAGCCCACAGCAATATCATATCTTCTCCACTATTTCAATATTACGTGTTAAAAGTGAAACAAAAACATCTCTCTTTTGTAATGCTGACACTTTCACTATTAAAGTGAAAGTAGTATATAACAGGGATGAACCATTAACAATGGTCATCCATTTTGCTAGAAGAAGATCCGCTATGGTCTTATATGCTACACCACTGGTTTTCAATTCATATTCAAATCAAATTAATATTCAAATCAAATTAATATTCAATTTTTCACCCTTATTATGTGTGTGTGTGTGTATTAGCAATTCGTATAAAATTGCATCAATGACTTGAACTTGAATAAGTGGTTTCACATAAATGGGGATAAATTAAAAAGGTTTGTTGTTATTATTATTACTGTTTGACTATTGTAATCATGTTTGTTGGTTCCTCGTCAGGGAAACGTTGTTGTGTTTGTTAAATAATTGTAAACCGTAACCCTCCCCCTTTGGTTATTGTTTAAAAATTGAATTGTGTCCCTGTTTGGAGAAACTGACAATATTTTCACCGTCATACGGAAGTATTTTTGTTAAAATGCCTTCGATAGAAGAAAGTCCAAAAATGAATTTCGCTGCAGCCATACACTTCTATACAAGAGGGAGGACAAAATCCAATTGATCGAAATTGCAAGAGACGGGCCTACAATTCCAGTCTGTTATATATTTTGAGTATTATCACGAGCGATATCAAGATATAACTTTGTATTTTGTATTTTATGTGTAGATGTATATATATAGATGTACATGTAATATGTACACATATATATACACATATATAAATGCATAATATATCTACCCATACACACATACATAGGGGCAGGTGTGGCTGTGTGGTAACAAACTACGTTCCAAACACATGGTCCTGGGTTCAGTCCCACTGTGTGGTGACTTTGCATGTGTCTTCTGCTGTAGTCTCAGACCAACAAAAGCCTTCTCAGTGGATTTTATACATATATGCAGGCGTACATACATATACATACATGCATACGTACATATTCGGCATAAACACTCTACCACTACAACTAATAACTGTTGGGAACACTTTCAAACCTGCCTTACATTCGAACCGGAATCTCAACGCCCGAGTTTTCCATCTCAAGTTAATCTCTCTCATGGAGCTCATACAAAAAGGGCAAGTCTTTGGGCCCATACAATGTGACATGTACACAATCGAGTGGCAAAAAAGGGGCCTTCCACATGCTCATATCCTGCTTAGGCTCTCAGCGAAGATCAATTCCAATGGCATCGACAACAACGAGGTTTTCTGGCGCATCTTTGGCTTTCCAATTCACCAACGACACCCCGCCACTCAACAGCTTGGAAAATGGTCAAAGAGTGTACTTCACCGATGCTAATGCTTCTCTGTTGGCAGAGGAACCAAGGGATAGTATACTCACGGCATTCTTCAAGCTTTGTCAAGTGGATCCATTCGCTCAAACCTTGCTGTATCCACAGATTCCATCGTACTACACTTGGAATGGAAAAAAATGGGCCCCACGGAAAGCAGGTCAAAATGTTCATGGATACCCTGGCATTAAGTTTCACACTTGCCTTGGGCGAGTATACACAGTGCATCCCACTCAACAAGAGTGCTTCTACCTTCGTCTACTAGTGCAAGAGGTCAGAGGGCCAACGTATTTCCAGGCCCTAAAAACCGTTCATGAATATGTCTGCACAACATACAGAGAAGCCTGCTATCGACAAGGTCTGTTAGAAGATGGTGCACAATAGGATGCAATTTTAGGAGAGGCTGCTTTATCACAATCACCTAAAAGTCTCAGGGCACTATTTGCAGTATTACTACAGGCATGCGAACTGTGTGATCCGGCCACACTATGGCTCCAATATAGAGACAACCTGGCTGAAGACTTTCAGCGCTAAGCTCAACTGCTCTATCCTGACATGGAGGGTATCAGCAATGAAATCTATAACAAAACACTCATTGACATTGAAGACAGAATTGCTAAACTGGGTGGAAATGAATTTTCGACGTATGTCCTGCCACAAGCATTCAGGTCAGGGTCAAATAGCCTTCCCACTGCTGTCATTCGTGAAACAACCTACGACACTCAAGCGCTTTTAAATTACTTCCGGACCAGCTGCAGGCCTACAGAATAACTCTTGACAGTGTACGCTAAAGCGAGGGACTGAATTTTTCAAAAATTTTCAAAAAATTTTTCTAAAATTATTGGGGAAAATTTTCATAAAATTTTTTAAAATTATTCCGCAAAAATTTTTGAAAAATTCTTTGAAAATTTTCCTCCAAAATTTTTGAAAACTTTTTCGAAAATTTTCCACAAAAAGTTTTGAAAAATATTTAGAAAATTTTCGCCTAAATTTTTGAAAAATTTCTTGAAACTTTTTAGAAAATTTTCCTCAAAAAGTTTTGGAAAATTTATCCCGGAAATTTTTGAAAAATTTTTTGAAAATTTTCCCCAAAAATTTTTGAAAACTCTTTCGAAAATTTTCCCCAAAAATTTTTGAAAAATATTTTGAAAATTTTCCTAAAAATTTTTGAAAACTTATTTAAAAAATTTCCCCCAAAGTTTTTGAAATATTTTTAGAAAATTTCCCCAAAATTTCAGAAAAATTTTTTGAAAAATTTCCACAAATATTTTTGAAAAATTTTTTGAAAATTTTCCCCAAAATTTTTGAAAAATTTTACGAAAATTTTCCCCAAAAATTTTAACAATTTTTTAAAAAATTTTCCCCAAAATTTTAGAAAAATTTTTTGAAAATTTTCGCCCAAAATTTTAGAAAACATTTTCGGAAATTTTTCCCAAAAATTTTTCTAATATTTTTTGAAAATTTTCCCCCAAAATTTTTGAAAATGTTTTGAGCATTTTCCCCAAAAATTTTTGAAAACTTTTTTGAAAATTTTCCCCAAATATTTTTTAAACCTTTTTGAAAATTTTTCACAAGAATTTTCGAAAAATTTTTAGAAAATTTTCGCAAAAATTTTTGGGGAAAATTTTCAAAACATTTTCGAAAAATCATTCAAAAATTTTTGGGGAAAATTTTCAATAATTTTTCAAAGGTTTTTGGGGCAAATTTTCAAAAAATTTTCAAAAAATTTTGGGGCAAATTTTCAAAAAATTTTTCGAAAAGTTTTGGGGAAAATTTTAAAAAAATTTTTGAAAAATTTTTCGGAAAATTTTCAAAAACCTTTTCAAAAAATTTTGTGGAAAATTTTCGAAAAATTTTTCAATAATTTTTGGGAATCGAAACTGCGATCCTCTGATCATGAATCTGCTGCCTTAACCACTGGGGCATTGCGCCTCTGATCTGCTAATAAAATTAGTCAAATTTAGGAAATAAAATAATAAAATATGAGTTATTTTTAAATATGTTCATTTTTATATATATGTTTCTTGTCTTTTATTTGTTTCATGTCTTTTATTTGTTTCAGTCATTAGATAGCAGCCATGCTGGAGCAACACCTTGAAGAATTTCTAGTCAAATGAATTGAGCTAAGTAGTTATTTTTGTGTAAGCCTGGTACTTATATCATCAGTCTCTTTTGCCAAACTGCTAATTTATGGGGTTTTAAACACACCAACACTGGTTGTCAAGCAGTGACAGAGGACAAACACGCACGCACACACACACACAACATGTTTCTTTCATTCCTACTTCTAGCTATTTTACTTCAGATTTACATGTTAATGCATACTGTTATTCTATCATGGCTATAGATTTGAGGTGTGTCAATGTAAGAAAATGTTTTTTCCATTCAGGAGTGGTGCAGGAGTGGCTGTGTGGTGAGTAGCTTGCTTACCGTGGAGGCGCAATGGCCCAGTGGTTAGGGCAGTGGACTCGCGGTCATAGGATCGCGGTTTCGATTCCCAGACCGGGCGTTGTGAGTGTTTATTGAGCGAAAACACCTAAAGCTCCACGAGGCTCCGGCAGGGGATGGTGGTGATCCCTGCTGTACTCTTTCACCACAACTTTCTCTCACTCTTACTTCCTGTTTCTGTTGTACCTGTATTTCAAAGGGCCGGCCTTGTCACTCTCTGTGTCACGCTGAATATCCCCGAGAACTACGTTAAGGGTACACGTGTCTGTGGAGTGCTCAGCCACTTACACGTTAATTTCACGAGCAGGCTGTTCCGTTGATTCGGATCAAACGGAACCCTCGTCGTCGTAACCGACGGAGTGCTTCCATCCAGCTTGCTTACCAGCCCCATGGTTCCAGGTTCAGTCCCACTGCATGGCATCTTGGACAAGTGTCTTCTACTATAGCCTCGGGCCGACCAAAGCCTTGTGAGTGGATTTGGTAGACAGAAACTGAAGGAATCCCGTCGTATATATATATATATATACATGTATATATATGTATGTGTTTGTCTGTGTTTGTCCCCCCAACATCGGTTGACAACTGATGCTGGTGTGTTTACGTCCCTGTAACTTAGCAGTTCGCCAAAAGAGACCGATAAAATAAGCACTAGGCTTACAAAGAATAAGCCCTGGGGTCGATTTGCTTGACTAAAGGCGGTGCTCCAGCATGACCACAATCAAATGACTGAAACAAATTAAAGAATAAATGAAAAAGAAAAAGAATTCAAAACCATACAAAATCTGTTTACTTCACTTAGACATTTATATGTTGTCAAAATTTTCAAAGTGTTTCACTGATCCCAGCAGTCTTTGTGTGTTTTGAATGGCTCATATGTACCTTCCACACTATGCTGTAATTATATATTAGTGACAGAGGCAGTATTAATATCAAAAGGTCATATTTATCCCACTTAAATATGAATGTTCTGATAGAACAAGTTATACTGTGGTGGATATCATGAGAGAAACTCTCATATTGCATTTTGGTTCAAAATGCATGGTCAAGAGTTCAGCATTGATAAGACCAAGGAAGGTCGAAATCATGTAATTGGGTTGCCTCAGTGCTGGAGATGGCAGAGACTTTTATCCCCACTAGCAATATATATAAGAGAGCCTCTAGTACCAAAAGCCAATATGAAAGTTTCTCTCAGGGTATTCACCACAGTATAGTTTGTTCTAAAAGAACATCCATGTTTAAGTGGAGATAAATATTACCTCTATACTGAAATTGTTTTAGTTTCAACACATGATCTCAGATCAAATCCCTTTCCAGACAAGTGCATATCCAAAATGTTTTTTGATTCTTCTCATTCATTAGATATTGACATGTGAAATGGTCCTAATGTGCCACTGTAAAAGTATCATGCTGCTCTTATGATTACCATAATCCATTCTTTATCGAATCTAATCATCAATTTTTTTTTTTACCTTTTCTCACAAAAATGTCATCTTTGTTAGATAAGAACTTGCTTATGGAAAAGTTTTGCTTATGGATTGATATCTATTCCATTTATACTCATTAAATGAAAAGGCAGCTGAGAAATGATTCTTATCTCTGTTTTCATTCTTTTTATCTATCATGATTTAGTCTAGAGTTGAGACTTCAAAGTATCTTTGAGCTGATGCAAAATAATCCAAGATTCCACTTCAAAGTGTTATTAATATCCAAAATAAATAGATGAACTTCTGCGTTCTTTGATGTTTTAAACTAATCTCACAATGAATTTGTTAATTGGGTCTTTCAATTTCATTTGAGTTCCACTTGAAACATTGATACTTTGTGTTCTAAAGATATAAGTGTGGGTTGAAAACTTATATGGTGGAGCCAGTTTAATCTATGGTGAAATGTGATGAATAACAGGATTTAATATTACATAAAAAAACAAATTGTAGTTTGGACACATCAGACGTGTACTCATATAATATATATTCATATAACATACACTCATAATATTTCGTTCTTGGATTTGGTTTGCAAGATTCATTATGTGAGTTTGTGTGTTGAAGCATATTCTGTTATGTCTGGGGAGATTAATTTTCTTTTTGTGCCATATAATGTAACAGACTCACTGGTAAAATTTCAAGACTATTGAAAAGGTTGCAAGATGCAACGAAAATTTTAGGAAAATAAAAATAAGAATTAAGTGCAAATTTTACCGGTGAGTGTATTACATTATAAGGCACAAAAAGAAAATGACCCTCCCCAGAAACAACAGCATACGCTCATAAAATATTTTGATATTTCACTTAGGTACTGCTAAACTAATAATTTGGTGTTAGAACTCAATATACATATACTTCCTAGATATGCATATCCATTTTTATTGGTAATGCTTTTCTGTATATATATATATATATATATATATATATATATATATATATATATATATATATATATATATAAAAGTGTAAATGTTTTTCCAAATATAATTGCAATTCATGTTTGAAGCTCTGATGAAGTTATAAGGTGATATGCATGCACTCATCTTTGTGAGCATTGCATCTTATAGCTGAAACAGCTCTAAGGTAACAAAGTTCATAACATAATTGTTTATTCATTTGTCATATTCGTTTGTCATCCCAATTTCTTACTCATAAAATATATAGTCATTTAATATATACTCATATGATAGCTGCATTAATTTCAGACGGTCATTGATGATTAATGGGGTTTTGTTCTTTTTTTACATGATTTTAGCCTTTACTCCTGTGAGAATGACCAGCTTGTGTAGGGGTGCAGGAATTGGGAAAAGGTGAAAGTTATAGAATATTAGGAGAGTTTAGAGACCATCATCATTATCATAATCATCATTGCAACCACGACCACGATCACGACCACAACCACGACGATGACGATGACGACGACGACGACCACCACCACCACCACCAAAAATGCGACGCGTCGCCCAGTCCAAGAATCGAAACCACAATCTTACGACCATGAGTCCAAAACCATAACCACTAAGCTACGCTCATCCACAGAAGAACTGGGAGGCAATGTATGGTTGAGGGGTAAGGCTGCAACTAGGGGAATCGTTAAAACGCCGAGCAAAATGTTTAGCGGCATCACGTTTGTCATTACGTTCTGAGTTCGAATTCCGCTGAGATCGACTCTGCCTTTCGTCCTCTCGGGATCGATAAAATAAGTACCAGTTGAGCCCTGGGTTCGATGTAATTGATTTACACCTTTCTAAATTTCTGGCCTTGTGCCAAAATTTGAAATCAACATGTGACTGAGAGGTGTTAGGACGAACTTACAAAGATGTTCATGCAAGTATAGTGCTGAGTTAATGACACAAAGACGAAGGTCATGAGACTGATCGTAGGGGACAAAAGGCTCGGTTGTTATGCGTGTGATAGCATAAAACAGCTACCAAAATTACGCAATATGTAATTCTATCACAGAAAGAAACCAGTTGTTCAAAATAAAACGATGCTTTGATATGTATCATTGCAAAAAAATACTACAATGTTCCTTTGTAAAGCAACATCGTAGCATTGTTAAGCATCATGTTTTTGTTATTTTTTTGGTCAGTGTTTGTTGAAGGTTGTTATAAATTATTAAATGATTTGAAAAAAGGAATTTCTAGTTGTGGAATTCCAATGGGGTTTACCATTTCGAGGAATTTAAACATTTAATACTTAATTTTATGCGAGATACATAATGCCTTCTTCGTACGCGCACGAACGTGTGCATGCTTATGTGTATATGTGTGTGTGTACGTACATTTAATAACTTCTCTCATTCTTCCCCTCTGTGTATGTGTGTATGTGTGTGTGTGTTTGTGTGTGTGTGCGTGCGTGCGCGTGTATCTATCAATATATATATATATCTATCTATATATATATCTATATCTCTATATATATCTATATCTATATATATATCTATATCTATCTATCTATCTATCTATCTATATTTATCTATCTCTATATCTATATATATATATATATATATATATATATATATAATATATATATATATATATATATATATACATATATATATATATATACATATATATATATATATTATATATATATATATATATATATATTATATATATATATATATATATATATATAATTAATATGAACAGCAGTTTGCGATGTTTCACCAAAAAGGAGAGTTACAAATGTCACTAAATGCGACTAGGGTGTTTGGAAACACCTACTTTGCTAGAAATAAGAGCTAAGCCACTCTAATGTGGTAGTTAACGCACATGAATGAAAACATGAAAACGTACACTAACAGGGACCACAATCCTAAAAGTACGGTTCGAGAATTCTTAATACTGACGCATCAGTTTCGGCAATTGATATATATGCGAAGACAATCTGGTACTTGACTGAGGAAAGAAAACTTCGAATGACCCGTCCTTGTTTTCTTTGTATCGTACAGGACAAAAGGCAAGATTATTTAGACTAATGATTCAACGTTGTTTTCCTTTATTTCATCATTTATTCAAATCTATACACACAGCAGAGAATTTTTCTCTCTTATGTTTCTTAATTTAAGTACATCTAAAGTCTTACATCTTTTGCTTTTTACGAGATTCAGTCATTGGACTGTGGCCAAGCTGGGGCACTGTCATGAAGGGTTTTACTGAAACTAATCGACTCTGGTACTTTTGTCTTTTATTTTTTTTTAAAGTTTGGTACTTATTCTATTGGTATTTTGCCGAACTGCTAACTTATGGGAACGTAAACAACACCACATGTGAAGCAGTCGGCGTGGGAGTGACAAACACAAAAGCATACGCATACACATATATACTACAGGCTTCTACACAGTTTTCGCCTACCGAATTCACTCAGAAAACATTGTTTGGCCCAGGACAGTAGTAGACAACACTTGCCCAAGGTGCCATGTAGTGGAACTGAACCCGAAAAACGTAGCTGCGAAGCGAGTTCCTGTGCATTAATGATCGATCAAAATAATACCATTTGCCATTAGTATTTGGTAGCGTTCTTTGAATTTCTCAAAACGAAATTCTATTTACGAGGTACTAAATTTATAAATTTGATGATCTCATTTGGAATTTCTTATTTGTTTGGTTATAAAATCATAAAATTCATTAATTTCCTAGATTTCTTTTCCCGTTTATCTTTTATTTGTTTCAGGTATTGGACTGTGGCCATGCTGGGACACCCCTTTAAAGTGTTTAGTCAAACAAATTGACCCCGGTACTTATTATGTTTAGGTCTGGTACACCAGTATTCTATCGGTTGTTTTGTAGAATGTGCAAGTGATGAGTCTACACTGGTACAGAAATGTATGGCATATAAAGAATGAGAGTTAAGGACTGAAGTGTCAAACGATCCAAGTAGAAGGAACCTGTGGAAGAAAGCCAAGCAAGTGATGAAAGTTGAGATCAGGAACCCCTTATAAAAACGATGGTAAGCGAGCGCAACAAGTTGCAGGAGCCTATATTGATGAAAATCCGTCCAATTAATGCAAGCATGAATACTGGACACGCACACGCACACACACACACACACACACACACACACAAACACACACACACACACACACACACACACACACACACACACACACACACACACACACAACGGACTTCTTTCACTTTCTGTCTACCATATCCACTCACAAAGCTTTGGTTGTCCCGGGGCTAAAGCAGAAAACACACTTACCCAAGGTGCTACACAGTGAGACTGAACCCAGAACCAAGTGGTTGGAAAGAAAACTTCTTACCATACAGCCATGCCATTTTCATAAGTTATGTTATCGGATTTAAATCCAAGGATTGTGCTGGTCACTGCAGCACAGGAATTTTCTTTCTCTGAACCAATTCCTCGATTATTCCTGTTATATTACCTTAGGACGTTGGTATGCTGAAAAGGCGGCGAGCTGGCAGAAACGTTAGCACGCCGGGCGAAATGTGTGGCCGTATTTTCGTCTGCCGTTACGTTCTGAGTTCAAATTCCGCCGAAGTCGACTTTGCCTTTCATCCTTTCAGGGTCGATAAATTAAGTACCAGTTATGCACTGGGGGTGATATAATCGACTTAATCCGTTTGTCTGTCCTTGTCTGTCCTCTCTGTGTTTAGCCCCTTGTGGGTAGTAAAGAAATAGGTATGCTGAAAAATCCACAACGAGTCCAAATGACTCTTGGCTGAGAGAAACACAGTCTCCTTCGAGATGTCCAGTTGTGCTGTACTGCTGCTGCTCACGATCATCTTGAAGTGATGTAAGAGACCAACCTCTCTTCAAAATATACAACTCAAAATCGTGACATCGCCACTACCTAGCTAGTTTAACTATAAAATTTCTACACACCGATTGAAATTATTCTTTTATAACACCAGATACATACACGGCCGGTAGAGTTGAACAAGTTAAATTTCGACTCATGTAACTTTAAAAGTTTTGTATCATTTTGACAGCTCTCCATATTCTTTTGAGAAAGCAATACCGGAATGTCGGATTTTCAGAAAAATGTACAGCTTCATTTTAACAAGTAATTTGTTCTATCTACAAATTCGTATTGTTTTATTATTGTTTCTTATTGTAGTAACTCAACGTACTTCTGGTATTTCTGTGGAACGTCATTCAAAATGTTAATGGCGGCCGTCATTTTGCTGTTCTTTATTGGTCAATGATGATGGTTCATATTCTCAGTCGTCTTCTGCAACTTGCTTTGGTCGGATACTGTCAGGATAGCCACCAGTTTTAGCGAAGTGAAAATCTACACAAACTAGCAAGCATTAGTTAATAAGCATCCAAATTCTAAAGCCGTCTCCCGAAAAATAAATTTAAGCTTATATTAATCGTATCTCTGATTATAAGTATCCATCAAATCAAATTTTAGAATGATATAATCAAATAATACTTAAAATATGGTATCACGTTTAAGAAAATTAAATATAGATGAATGGCTTGTGAGAATCATACAAATCATGTACAGAGGTGTTTCTAAGGCAACAGCAATGAGTTTAATGAGGAGTTTAGAGTCCATCAGTTCTCAGGCCTGTGGACAGGAGTGTCAAACGATCCTAGTTGAAAGAGCCCGTGGAAGAGGAAGGTCAGGGAAGACACTAGCAAGTGATGAAAGCTTAGATCAGGAACTCCCCATAAAGACAATGATAAGTGAACGCGACAAGTTGCGGAAGCCTATACTGGTGAAAATCCGTCCAACTAATGCAAGCATGAAAAATCACTACTTCAAATTTACCCAAACTGAACAGAGAGGGAAGTAATAAACATCGATATGGAATTAAGAATACTAATTCTTTCTTTCTACTATCAGTATAAGGACTGAAATTTCGAGGAAGGGGGTCAAACTAGTCGATTATATCGACCCCAAAGCTTAACTTCCGAAAGGAAAAAAGCCAAAGTCGACATCGGTGGAATATGAATGCAGAATGTAAAGACGGACGAAAGGCCGCTAAGCATTTTGTCCAACGTGCTAACGATTCTGCCAGCTTGTCACTGCAACTGTAAGAATCCTGCGACTATCCTCTAAACGCTCACTACTTTGAATTTAACATTGTATATCAGTGTATTGCTTAAACTAGCTCTTGTAACAGATCTTATATACGCTAGCCGCTAATCACTTTGCCAAGTTAATATGTACACTAATTCTGTAACTAGTGAGGAAGAAATGCTACAAGTACGACGTTACCCAGTTTCCTTTGACAGCTTTAAGAAAGTTGTGTACAGTATAACCGCCAGTGAACGATCACTGTGGTAGCGATACGATACCTGGGCAATGGTAAACCATGTAACTTGTGCACAGAAGAGGCATCCTAGATCTTCTTTAAAACATTCCGTCTCAACTAAGAATCTGAGAAAGTGGTTGCATGTTGACACGAGATATATTTGAACTACTAGTCTATATCGGACCCTGGTAGATAGTATAGTATCAACCGTCAGCAGTTTCCATTAAGGCAGATTTAACTTATTCTGAATCCAAACGTAGTATGATTCCTGCTACTACCATTGGTCATACCAATGAAACTAGTCGGTTTCTGGCCACCGCTATAATCATACAATGTACTTTTCTGACTCTAATATAGCTACAAACATCTTGACCGACTCTTCCTTCGTAGAATATGACTTACTCCCTACTAAGTACATTCCTTTGATCTTTTCCAGAAAAACTACATTTGCCAAGATTCTTTTTAATGACATGCATAAAGTTTTCTCAACTGATTCTTCATCCCTAAAGGTGAAACTAATTTAAGAACCTAATTACGAACATTCCTCGCTATCTTCTTCTGTTTCATTATAGAATTTTGGATATCTCTTTAAATAGACTTTTCAATAAGTGAATTAATTTTCTTTGTACCATTAATACAGTTACTATTTTTACATTAGTAGAACAATTGGTAACCCCCTTATCTTATTTTCTGTTATCTATAATATCATCTCCAGATATATTATTTATTTTATGTAAGAAGAAAAACAAAATGAATTAAAAAGATTTTTTAATTTAAATTCAAATATGCTGGTTCTTCAACTTTGTCTTACCGGGAAAAAGATTCTCTTTAATGACAAATCTACCACCAAAGGCAAAACACGTGTTTAAAATTAGTTCCTTCTATATAATATAACTGATAAAGTATATCTGTAGATATGTTTTTATCGGCTATAGTGTCTATTCATCATCATCATCATCATCATCATTTGCAACAACAGTTGGAGAAGCGGCAGCAACAGCAGCATCCTTATCGTCTGTATCTTTACAAGATAAAATTGTTAATGAGTTATTATCAACAGTGGTAATACTCTAAATTTCATTATTATCACTATATTCATCATTACTATTGTATTATCATTAAGATTACATTTATTAACAATTGTATTACTGTTTTTATATGCAATATCGTGGTCGTTGTTGTGGTTTATTATTATTATTATTATTATCATTATTATTATTATTATTATTATTATTATTATTATTATTATTATTATTATTATTATCATTATTATTATTATCATCATCATCATCATCATCATTAAGAAGGCGGCGAGCTCGTAGAACCGTTAATATGCCGGGTGAAATGCTTGGCAGCATTTCGTCCGTCTTTACATTCTGAGTTCAAATTCCGCCGAAGTCGACTTTGTCTTTCATCCTTTCGGGGTCGATAAAATAAGTATCAGTCAAGCACTGGGGTCGATGTAATCGACAAAGTCCATCGCCCAAAATTTCGGGCCTTGTGCCTTTAGTAAAAAAGACTATTGTATGTAAAGAGGAAAGAAGGAGGACGGGAATTGGTGTGTTGTGAAGGTTGTGTAAGGGAAAAGGAGAACAGCTTGGCTGGTATGTCAAGGGGAGTAAAGAAGAAATGATTGAAGCAGTGAAAATGCAGGGAACCTTAAAAGTGAACGAAATCATAGATCCAATACAATTTAAGAAAGACCAGAGAGAGCAGAAGGAAATTTGGCACGAACAGAAAATGTACAGTCAGTTCTTAAAGAATAAAGATGAGGTTGATTGGAATAGAACCTGACAATTGCTGCAGAAAGGAGATTTAAAAGGGCCCACTGTGGCATTAGTATGCAGCGCTCACGAACAAGTTCTCAGAACAAACTGCTCTAAATATCACATTGATAAAAGCGCTGACTCGCCACAGTGTAGTATGTGTTCTGAGAAGGGAGAAAGTATAAGCTATATTGTTAGTGAGTGCTGTAAGCTCGCACAACGCGAATGCAAAAGGAGACACGATATGTGGCCAGATATGTCCACAGGCTATTGTGTGGTAAAGCAAACCTCGAGAGAGCCGAACAATGGTATGAACACAAGCCAGAGGGAGTAATGGAAAACGAAACTTACAAAATACTCTGGGATTTTAACATGCAGTGTGACCAAGTCATAGAGGCGAGACGACCAGGTATTGTGCCCGTCCATAAAGATGAAAAAAAAGTAAAGAAATTGCAATACCAGGCGATTCGAAGGTGAAATGTAAGGAAACAGAAAAGATTGAGAAATACCAGCCACTGCGGTTGGTGATTCGAAAGTTATGGGGCGTGAGGAAAGTAATGGTGATACCGGTGGTAATTGGAGCATTAGGTTCTAAGGTTCTAAGGGCTTAGAAAAACATTAAGTATATTGGAGCTGCTGCCAGGTTCGAAGTGATCCAGAAGACAGCATTGTTGGGTACAGGTCGCATTCTAAGGAGAGTATTGTCCCTTTTAGTCACAGGAGAAAACATTACTTGAAACCTTTGCTTTCAAGTAAAGAATAACCGGTAATTAAGAAATATTCGAGTCTTTCAGAACAACAACAACAACAACAACAGCAGCAGCAGCAGCAGCAGCAACAACAACAACAATAACAATAATAATAAATATTATTATCATTGTTATTATTATGTATCTTCGCTCTCAACGATGAACCTCTTATAGCCATCTCTGATTGACAACTTCAGCATCACCTTTGTTTCAAATTGCAGTTGAAGCTGAAGTTTTCGTGGTAAACCAAATCGAGCACTGGTGTCGATAAAATAATACTAGTTGAGCAGTGGAGCCTATAAAATAAGTACCGGCTGAGCACTGGTGTCGATAAAAACAGTACTAGTTGAGCAGTGGAGCCTATAAAATAAGTACCGGCTGAGCACTGGTGTCGATAAAATAAGTATTAGTTGAGCAGTGGAGCCTATAAAATAAGTACCGGCTGAGCACTGGTGTCGATAAAATCAGTACTAGTTGAGCAGTGGAGCCTATAAAATAAGTACCGGCTGAGCACTGGTGTCGATAAAATAAGTACTAGTTGAGCAGTGGAGCCTATAAAATAAGTACCGGCTGAGCACTGGTGTCGATAAAATAAGTACTAGTTGAGCAGTGGAGCCTATAAAATAAGTACCGGCTGAGCACTGGTGTCGATAAAATAAGTACTAGTTGAGCAGTGGAGCCTATAAAATAAGTACCGGCTGAGCACTGGTGTCGATAAAATAAGTACTAGTTGAGCAGTGGAGCCTATAAAATGAGTACCGGCTGAGCACTGGTGTCGATAAAATCAGTACTAGTTGAGCAGTGGAGCCTATAAAATAAGTACCGACTGAGCACTGGTGTCGATAAAATAAGTACTAGTTGAGCAGTGGAGCCTATAAAATAAGTACCGGCTGAGCACTGGTGTCGATAAAATAAGTACTATTTGAGCAGTGGAGCCTATAAAATGAGTACCGGCTGAGCACTGGTGTCGATAAAATAAGTACTAGTTGAGCAGTGGAGCCTATAAAATGAGTACCGGCTGAGCACTGGTGTCGATAAAATCAGTACTAGTTGAGCAGTGGAGCCTATAAAATGAGTACCGGCTGAGCACTGGTGTCGATAAAATCAGTACTAGTAGAGCAGTGGAGCCTATAAAATGAGTACCGGCTGAGTACTGGTGCCGATAAAATAAGTACTAGTTGAGCATAAGTACCAGTTGAGCACTGGTGTCGATGTAGTCAAATTACCTCCTCTTCCGAACTTGCCGGTTTTGTGCCAGAATTTGAAACCATTATTTTGATCTTCACTGTTTCTACGTGCGCATGGTAATTTATTACGTAAGAGACATCTTTAACTATTATTTCATCTTTTATGGAAATGTCAAATGGGATTATTTAAGTGATAATTTATGCCATGACTTTCATAAGTAGACAAAAGTTATTACGTTAATTAAATTAAAGTTTTGTATTAATACCATATAATTTACTATATTATCGTGTAATCAAGATAGCTAAACAAATGCTGTCGCATGTTTTCTATGCAAACAATGCTATTAACTGATCGAAAGAATACATTTTAAATAAAGTATCGTCTGTTAATGCATTAGTTCGGATACCAATATCGTTAACAATAAACTATTACAGAGTATCTTTCCTCACAGCTTTCTGTAAATGCTTCTTCATAAAAAAACAACAACAAAAAAAAGCAGAAGCTCACCAACAACCGTTCTTCACCCAGTGGCTTACTTATATATATATATAATATATATATAATATATATATATTCTTCAACATGTGATCTCTTGAGCACCACCAGCTCAAATATTTTCTCCTCTGTCTTCCCTCCTTAGGATCTTTCCTTCTCCTTGTTTCCGACGAAGAGCTCCGCTCGAAACGTTAAACCCCTTCCCTTCTTTCCTGAGCGTCAATAATACTTTAATTGTTCCACATCCTGCGTTGCTGTGTTTTTTTCTCTTTTTTTCTGTGTTTTCTTGTTTGGATTAACTTTATATATATATATATATATATATATATATAAATTAATAAATAAAACATATGCATATATACGTACATATGTACGTACCTACCTCTACATGTATATATACATGCATATATGGGTACAGGACACCCCCCCAAAAAAACGTCGAACACACCCATATATGCATGTATATATACACGTAGAGGCAGGTACGTACATATATGTATGTATATATGCATATGTTTTATTTATTATTTATTATATGACGGAACGCACGCATCCATTTCTAAGTAGATTGTTCTTATATATATATATCTATATATTATATATAATATATAATATTAATTAAAATAAAACATATGCATATATATAAACATATTGTACGTACCTACCTCTACATGTATATATACACGCATATATTACCAGGACACAAAAAAAAACGTCGAACACAATGAGAAACGAAAACATAGACACAATCCAAGAACTGGACATTTTTTTAAACAATAAAAAAATAGAGTACAGGACAATTAACACAAAGAAAAAAACCCCTTCTTCAGTCGCCATGGTTCATCTATTCTACGTTTCGAAGGTGAAGGCGAGACGTATCTTCGAATAAGAAACTTTCCTTCCTGCGAAAAGCAAATCAATTAAAATCTGAGATCTTTTTGCAGAGGGTAAAAATGGTAACAAAAACAGGATATATATATTATATATATATATATTATATATATATATATATATATATATATATATATATATATATATATAATATATATATATATATATATATATATATATACCAATTAAGGACTGAACCGAAAAGTGGACAGTCAACATGCTAGATATAGACGTCAAATCGCCATTCTCCAAAAGTCTATGTTCTCAGATCAAACTCAACACCAAACCAAAACAATACAAGTGAAATATACGAAATAAATATTTACCCATGTACTAAATTCAGTTTCGGCTGTTATTTTCCGCAAGGAAAAGTGCAGCCATCATCAGCATGGTCCTATAAAATGTAATTTTATATATATATATATATATTATATATATATATATATATATATATATATATATATATGCTGATGCGAGAGACCTATGATCAAAGTGTTTCAGTAACTATCATCCTATCTTATTTTAAGGTGATATGTCAAGAGCTACAATATCCCATGTCTCATTTATTTAGCTTGAGGCTTGAGAAAAATTTGGCTACTACTTTTGGCAAGTATTGCGACCACGTACAAGCTCTTTTTTTTGGCTCTTGACAGCTTATTTTGAACACTATTTAGAGACAAATTGAAAACAGAATTTGGGAGATTTGGATTAAGTTTCAGGTTTCAGAGTTAAGCAAACATTTACTCAAGACAATGCAAAATTGATTTCAAATTTTGGCACAAGACCAGTACGTTTGGGGGAAAGGGTAAGAGGTAAGTCAATTACATCGACCTCAGTGCTCAACTAATATTTATTTTATCGAACTAGAAGGAGGAAAGACAAAGTCGACCTCTGCGGAATTTGTACTCAATACGAAAAGACGGACGAAATGCAGCTGAACATTTTACTCGGAGTGCTAACGTTTCTGTCAGCTCACCATCTTTATACAATTCAAGATTGAAGTCAAAATATTTACATGTGCATTCATGGGAGTGTAGTTAAGAAGTTCGCCTCGCAGATGATTTCGGGTTCAGTGCCAATTCGCAGTACCTTAGGCAAATGTCTTCTAGGATAGCCTCAGGAGGACCAATGCCTTGTAGCTGACTTCTATAGAGGGGAGACTTATGGAATTCCTTCATATGTAAGTATGTACGTACGCGTGTGTGTGTGTGTGTGTGTGTGTGTGTGTGTGTGTGTGTGTGTGTGTGTGTGTGTGTGTGTGTGTGTGTTTGCGTGTGTGACTTAGTGCTTAGAATGTATACTCTGCTGTAAACGAACAACACTGCGACAGACTAGAGTTCCGTTCTGGGAAAATGCCGGTCTGCTCGCCAAGCTAGTGAGATGGTATCATTTGAGAGTGAAAGCAATGCGAGGAATAGCATTGTGACCAGCGGTATTTTACGACAGCTGATTGCCGGCCCCTGTTGTTAATGTCCTGTTGTTTACATTTGTATTTGTGTACCGTTCTCCGTTTTTTTCCGTCCTTGTTGTCGCATACATTCCAAGGAATCTAGCGCTCTT
>NW_021834282.1:0-5000 GCF_006345805.1 Octopus sinensis
CGTTCTCCTTTGCGTAACTCCATATTTGTATAAAGATAAAGTGTTGCCACCTCGAATTACAGGTAAGGTCTTTTAGTATTTTTATCATATACACACACACAAATACGCGCGCAAACACACACACACACACACACAGACACACACAAACGCACACACACACACAAACTCACACACGCACACACAAACACACACAAACACAAAAAACACACAAACACAATCACACACACTCACGCACACATATGCGCATACACAGTCACACACACACACACACACACACACACACACACACACACACACACATTCATATCTCTCGTCTATTTCCTATTTCGTCTCACCTTCGACTCAATCAGTCTTTCTCTGATTTTTTTCATTATACGGTTTTCTTTTCGCTTTACATTCTGACTTTCCATTTGCCCTTTTCCCGTTTCCAGGCTTACAAGGCGTTTTCCTTTGCATAATTCCATATTTGTCTGTCTTAGAGCCGCACAGCCTTCTTTTTCATTGCTTAAGTATTTTATTTTTTATTCTTCTACTTTTTTCAGTCATTTGACTGCGGCCATGCTGGAGCACCGCCATAAAGGGTTTTATTGAAAGAAATCGAACACAGGACTTATTCTGTGTAAGCCTAGTATTTATTATTTATTCTATCAGTCTCTTTTGCCGAACCGCTAAGTTACGGGGACATAAACACACTAAGATCGGTTGTCAAGTGATGGCGGAGAGACAGATAGACAGACAGACAAACACACTCAACCCACCCCTCCACACAAATGAGATTATCAGAGTGAATAATTAAGGTAATAATTTAAATGAGGAAAGGAGAAGTCAAGTTGTCATTACAATTGTTTCCGTAATCGGACGATATTTTTATTCCATATAATGTTATGCAATTCATTCAATGTTATGTAATACGTGTCATGATATATGGGAATATGTAATAATTCTATTGTCCATTCCCTTCCTCAGATGTCAAGATTTGAAGGGATCATCACCAAATGAATGTTTTGCAATGAACCTATTTGGACCTGTCACAATATGCAATTAGTTCGAACACTAACAGCTTTCACTCTATATCTCCTGTAGGTTTTAAGATAATAAATATTAATAAAAGTAAGTTATTCTTTTCTACACTAGGCACAAGGCCCGAAATTTTTGGGGAAATGGCCAGTCGATTAGATCGACACAAGTACGCAACTGGTACTTAATTTATCGACCCTAAAAGGATGAAAAGGCAAAGTCGACCTCGGTGGAATTTGAACTCAGAACGAAAAGACAGGCGAAATACTGCTAAGCATTTCGCCTGGCGTGCTAACGTTTCTGCCAGCTTGCCGCCTTAAAGTAAGTTGACATTAAAGTTAAGACAATGCCGGTTGAAATTTGTCTCATGGCTCAATATATATATTAGCTTCAAGGTTCATCCAAGACTTGGACCATGGGCTATACGTCCCCTGCCCAATTCAAGATCACAACATACATGTACACTGCAACATAATTTCTTTTCCTCAACAGGCCCTGCCCTATTTAACATTGTCCCGAGGGAGATCAAAGAGGAAAAGGATCCCATCAACTTTAAACAGAGTCTGGATAGATTCCTTCAAAGAATACCAGATAAGCCACCCATAATTGGATACAACTCACCCAACAAGAACTCACTACTTGAACAAAACTTGACTTAAACAAAACTTGACTTAAAGAGGATTCGAATAATCCTATCAGGTGGTGCTATTAAGTTAGACATGGCCTGGACCAATCTTTGGTCGAAACATATCTAAGTTTATCTAAGTTTATATATAAACCCGACGAACGGGAACGTGAAACTCTGAGTAAGAGCTTTTGTTATATTTCTGCTACTTTTATATATATATATACACACATATATGACCCGGCGTTGCCCGGGTTACTGCTGTTCTTATTCAGATTAGTAAATAATGAATATAAAGATGCATTCTCATAATTATTTGAAAATATCTATATTCCATTAAAAAATAACCAAATTGTAATGATAATAGAATTTAGAACTGAAAAATCTGTCAATCTGGGACATGGGAATTCATGGAAGTAACAATTAAGCGAGTTCCAATACACGGGTGAGATGGATCAAAATTCCTAAGCAACATAATGGGAGCACCTAGTTTTAGCGTGAAGTTATGCGGTATCATCTTATTGGGTTTAAGTGTGTTCAGAAATTCAACAGGGTATTGAACAACCTGATCTTGATCGACTGTTGTCAGTTGTTCGAAAATCATTTCTGATGCATCTGTTAAGTCTTGAAGAAGTTCATGACTGAGTTTATCAACCATTTCATTAGCTGGAACTAGTATAGCTGTTTCACATAGCCAGTATACATCAGTGTAATTGACAGATGAATTAGGAAATATTTTATTCATAAGATCCCTAAGAGAAAGTATCATTTGACTGCATATAATTTCCTGTAGCCGAAGTCTTGAGCTGAATGTTTATATCCCATTACCATTCTTAAGAAGCTTGTATGATCACCTTGTAGAAATATTCTCATGATGCTTGTAATATGAAGTGTTTTCACATGTCTCCAAAGGTACGATTTTTTGGACCTTGCATTGATCTCATCAGCTTTTGATCCTTTGGGTATAACTGACGAAAATCTCCTGCAACAAGAACTGTTACTCCTCTCATGAGCATACTCTTTTTTACTCTTTTTACTTGTTTCAGTCATTTGACTGCGGCCATGCTGGAGCACCGCCTTTAGTCGAACAATCGACCCCGGACTTATTCTTTTGTAAGCCCAGTACTTATTCTATCGGTCGGTCTCTTTTGCCGAACCGCTAAGTGACGGGGACATAAACACACCAGCATCGGTTGTCAAGCAATGCTAGGGGGACAAACACAGACACAAACACACACACATTCATATATATATATATATATACATATATACGACAGGCTTCTTTCAGTTTCCGTCTACCAAATCCACTCACAAGGCATTGGTCGGCCCGGGGCTATAGCAGAAGACACTTGCCCAAGATGCCACGCAGTGGGACTGAACCCGGAACCATGTGGTTGGTTAGCAAGCTTCTTACCACACAGCCACTCCTGCGCCTATAGCATGCTATAGTTTTTTTTTGAAGTCTTGAAGGGTATGGGCAAGTACCTCTGGAGCTCCACGATATGACAGTACACCCATGCCAGACAATGAGGCAAGTTTGTTGGAGAACTGTTGCCATTGCAGAGATTTTGGAAATGTTGCACATTTAAGATTCTTTCATTGCAAGGTTTAGAGGGAGCTTGGACATGGAATGAGCAGTTCTTCCCTCATTGAAGAGGATAGCTGCAATACTAGAAGATGCAACTCTGGAAGAAGGCTAGATTTTATTTCCTCCCATTTAGGATTACAGCTGAAAGTGGCAAAAATATCTGATTTTCCATATGTTCTGACATATGTCATAGCATCTCGTGTTCGTTCCTGCAAATATCGTGGACCACCTGTGAATGATGATGGGAAGATTATAAGTTGTCCCATGTTTTGAATATTACAATCTATCCCCAGATCATCTTGGAGATGAACATAAATTTTTAGCCCATGGCTTTTTTTGATTGTTACGAACGTAGAGGAGACGCTGACTCTCAACTTTAGCATACATCACGATACATGCGTAATTGATTTGATTGTTAAGTAGTTCTGGTCTTAACATCAGTTGGTAAGAATAAGAGTCATTTGACGACACGTTTTTGTTTGTAATTGGCTCTCCTGTTGCAGGTTCAATCTGTGGAATATTGAAATTATACCCATATTGTCCAGTCCACAAAAGAAGAGGATACTGGATAGCATCATAAGAGGGACGAGTCTCTGAAACACGTTTAAGGTTGTTATCTCGAGCACGAATGAGAATATCACGATTTTCATGGGGGATCATCATAAAGATGGCTACTTCATTAGATGTGGCCTCATTAAAACGGCGTCAAGTGTCGTTTACTGTAGTTTACTACAGACGTAACAAACGCGGAAGCACACATACACACTCACAGACACATAGACACTCATAGAATTGATAATATTGAAAACAATAAAACGTACACACACGAAGTTCAAGCGAAACGAAATATAGTCAATATATGTTTCTTTACTACCCACAAGGGGCTAAACATAGAGGGGACAAACAAGGACAGACAAACGGATTAAGTCGATTACATCGACCCAGTGCGTATCTGGTACTTAATTTATCGACCCCGAAAGGATGAAAGGCAAAGTCGACCTCGGCGGAATTTGAACTCGGAACGTAACGACAGATGAAATACGGCTACGCATTTCGCCCGGCGCCCTAACGTTTCTGCCAGCTCGCCGCCTATATAGTCAATATAGTTGCAAGACATAGCCTAGTCTTGCACCTATATTCTGTAGCATAGTTATGCTATAAAACATCTTTTAGGCAATATTTCCAAAGGAAATATTCCAGCGTCGGAAATTAATTAATTTAGCAAAAATTACTATGCGTCACCAATGTAACAAAGTACAAAAAGTCAACGTTTATTTGGAACATGTACTAATTGTTATAAAATTCAGGATTGAATGTCACGGTGAAGAGAGTCAAGCTCCAAGAAAATTCAGAAGGCATTATTAAATTTTTCATACAAAAATAATTTATTGTTTTACAATTTTTAAACGAATGCTGAACAAAGTGTGCACAATGTTGCTGTTGTGAACGTTAATTAATTTAAAACATTTGCTGAAGGATGCATGGAGCAGGACATAAATTCATTTGATCACTTACAATATATTTTAACTCTACAGAATAAATACTGACTGATGCAATTACGCAACGTTGAATATTAACACTGTTAAAGCAGCATAGTTACAATACGATAAGGTCGCTAGGACTGTTAAAAAAGCATTATCTTCAAATCTTTATATCTTTATATATAAAAGTAAGGTTGTGTGCTGTCTGTCTCCTACGATTTAGATTCCTAACTACTCCCACATTTTGCGGTGCAGTTTAACCAAAACCGGGTATCTTATAGTCGTGATT
>NW_021834282.1:22500-42500 GCF_006345805.1 Octopus sinensis
CTGTCGCTGTATTCGAGACTGCCACTTCTGTGTTGGCCTCTGCAGCCATAGCAGATGCTAGACCAACATCAGAAGTGCAGGAACATGTTTTGTCAGAACGATGTTAAAGTTACTTTCTCTGGGAAGATGTCTCTTCCTTCAGGTTTACTTGCATCTCTCAATATGATACTGGGTACAAAATAGGGACAAAGTAATGTAGATTATATATATATATTTAGAGAAGGGGATGGGGTAAAAAAGCAAGCTGACGTTGTGTGAGGGAGAGACAGAGATAAAGAAAGTAAGAGATTGCTAGATAGTGTGTGTGTGTATGTGTGTGTGAGAAAGAGAGAGAGAGAGAGAGAGGATACTCCTCAATGTCTCGCCCTAAGCCGGATATTAAGCTAGTATATCTGATATTAATTAATTATCAGTTAAACTTTCCAGCTTTGCTACGATTTTATTCGAAATGACAACGTTTCTAGAATCTCACACTTAACCAAAAGTCTAAGCCTTGTATAAAAAGACCCCATTTAGATTTGTATATCTTTGTCTTGGTCTTCTTTCTTGGAATCTTCTTTAGCGGTCAGTCGCAGTTGCTGGTGTCTGCTTTGAAGCTCTTCTCGAACCGCTGCTGACAAAAATCATAAGCGATCTTGTGTCTGTTATAAAATTTGCAGTTTAATGTTCCGTTGGTTTCATCTATTACGGAAAGTATGTTCTCTGAATCAGGACAGTCCTAATAAACCTATTATATTGTGTATCGATGAAGAATATTTTGGTATTACTTTCTTTAGACTCTTTGTTTCAAGTATTTTGCTGTGTATATTTTTCGCAAAAAAAAAGATCACCTTACAGGAGTGGCTGTGTGGTAAGTAGGTTGCTAACCAACCACATAGTTCCGGGTTCAGTCCCACTGCGTGGCATCTTGGGCAAGTGTCTTCTGCTATAGCCCCGGGCCGACCAATGCCTTGTGAGTGGATTTGGTAGACGGAAACTGAAAGAAGCCTGTCGTATATATGTATATATATATAAGTGTGTGTGTATATGTTTGTGTGTCCGTGTTTGTCCCCCTAGCATTGCTTGACAACCGATGTTTACGTGTTTACGTCCCCGTCACTTAGCGGTTCGGCAAAAGAGACCGATAGAATAAGTACTGGGCTTACAAAGAATAAGTCCCGGGGTCGATTTGCTCGACTAAAGGCGGTGCTCCAGCATGGCCGCAGTCAAATGACTGAAACAAGTAAAAGAGTAAAAGAGTAAAAGAGAGTTACTCTGGTAAGGCCTTGTCAGTTTTCTTTTGAGTTCCATAAAAGTTTCCCTAGCGCAGAACATGTACGTTTCGGAAATAACAACGTAAGACCAAGTGAATGCATAAACTACATTGGCTTAAAACTTTGTCGTTAGCTTCCGACGTTTTCTGGATAGATCGTTGTTATTTGTTGTGGGTTGCGAAATAATACAAGTCATAGTGTGGAATGTAATGATATAGACGAACGTTTAAAAAAATATACAAATAACCAAGGCAAAGACAAAAAGAAAAAAAACCCCAGAAAGAACAAATGTACTTTAATTTTTGAATATATTGTAAACCTAATCTGTGTTAAGTCTGGTGCATTTTACACTTGTTAATGTAAATTCGTAAATTAACTTTTGTTTTCTAGTTTTCTTGAATATTTTTAATCACATTTTTTAAAATTGGTAACTCATTTATTAGTATTTTTTTTTGCTTTGTTTCTGCACGCAATCCTATAAAATCTATTATTTATTTAATAAGTGATGGGGTCGGCGTGGTTGTTATTTATTTCATGGGCGAAATCTCTTATGGTTTTTGCCAAGAAGCTTGATAATGTATTCATTGCTAATTAGATTTGTTGTAATCCGTGTTACTGCAGTGCTTGAGGCTATATTACGGACAGAATGCTATACATTTTATACTTTATTATATTTATAGAAACATTAATTTTCTGTATTTAAATACATTCTCATACTCTAGACTAACGTGGCGTTTTTATTATCTTTAAATGAGATATTAACACCGAGCAATTTAATTTTAATTTCTTTCTACTTCATTAGTGGATTCTTGTACAGAGTTGTTTACAAACTAATAATTTATTTAAATGCTTAATCCCTTTAAATGCCACTTATAAGTTAAAACGTATCTACAATAAATATATTTAAAGTTAATGAGAGACGACTTGTAGTTTGTTATTTTATCGACAACGAAGTGGGGAAAATGGCGGGGAACAGAACTTAGAAGTTGGAAACTAAATACCACTAGCTATTTTGTCTAACACTCTACTTTGTCTTCTGAATAAATTCATGAAAAATAATGACTGTGATAACTGCTTCTCTCAGAAACAGAAAACCATTCTTTTATTGACAGTAAGGCCCAACACAGTTTAGCACTAAGAATTAAAAACAGTAACTAGCAAAGATACAAAGCGCAGAGCTGCACATTGGGAAAAAAAAACAACAAAACAAAAACAAAACGGAATATAAAACAAAACAAAATTGTACTGAAGAAATGATGATGATGATGATGATGATGATGATGATGATGATGATGATGATGATAATATAATAATAATATAATGATAATAATAATAATATAATAATAATAATAATAATAATAAGAATGACGAAAATTCACTGGAAAAAGGATATATGTATTTGTCTTGGGGACCCTTCCATCGAATACCGTGATTGTCGTTGCGCTGAGACGGGTCAATCCCCAAACTGCAGTTCGTGCGTATCACTTAGGTTTGATGAATGGAAGGATGACCTCCCTTTGCAATACCGAAGTGCACAGAAAGTGTGTCATAGCCAGCTGAAGAAGATGTTCTCGCTGGGTTACAAGCTACAGTAACATCCACCCTTAGTGGTTTATCCATATTTAGATGGCAAATATACTTCACTAATAATCTTTTTCTATTAAAGGCACAAAGCTTGAAATTTTGGAGGAGGCGACTAGCCGATTACATCGAATCCAGTGTTTTCACTGGTACTTAATTTATCGACCCCTAAAGGATGAAAGGCAAAGCCGACCTCGGCGGAATTCGAAAGCATTTTTCCCGGTGTGCTAACAATTCTCCCAGCTCGCCGCCTTAATAATTAATAATAATAATAATAATAATAATATAATAATAATAATAATAATAAATAATGCCCTGATGCAGTACCAGGCAGTGGCTCTCATGCTTCTGATCTTAACTGATTGGAGTGTTATCATGTACATTGTTTTTTGTCTTGGTATAAAAGATGGCTACAGCAAATATTCTGCTCAATACCACAGATTTGCTTGTCGGTTGTTTGACCTAACCAGTTGAGCACGTCCCTAGTGGCTGATGATGTGCTTCTCTGATCCCGAGCAGAAGTAGTGGGGGAGCATCATAGCCATGTGTTAGAAGGATTCTTTGGGGTTTGAATAATTCACCTCTGGAAACGTGGGTGGTTCTTCCAACCATCCTAAACAACCCTTATTCAGGGACCTTTTGAGCGGGATGGGCTACTCAACCTGAAGAAATTCTAACTGGGCCCCCACTGCAAGGTCATGTGCTGTTTATCTTGATATGAGATCACCATGTCGCGCACATATGGTTGTGATGCATGTGCCTGGTGTACCCCTATCAGACGGGTAGTCATGATGGGTATATTGGGCTTCATATATTTTACCCCAGTGTCACTTTGATGGCATGAACTGCTCTCTCACTCAATAATAATAATAATAACAATTGAATAATTGTTTTTTTTTGTACTCTAGGCACAAAGTACCAAATTTCTCTCAGCTCGCCGCCTACATTTCGTACTCATAATAACTCCTTTATTGCTGCCACAAGCTCTGCGAGAGAGGCACTGTAAAAGATCAAATTACAAAGTCGGTGGTCGTTTTCGGAATGATGTATGAGAAAAGAAACATGAAAATCCAACAGTTTAACAGCCAATAAAAGAAATGAAAGAAAAAAAAAACACGTTTTAATTAATGAAGCTCAATTAAGGCCAGGGATCTGAAGATCCCGAATTAGCCTTACATGCAAAAGGAAGTGTTCTCTACTAGTATAGGAATCCATATTGAAAGCATATTCAGTCATACTGTGAATACATGCAACTTCCGCTCACCATTCAGCCGATATACTGGAAACTGCTATCTTCCTCTTCTGTCCGACATTTCACTTTAAGTGATATTTGATGAAATTGATGAGGTTTTTAAGGAGGTATTTTCTCGAGAATAATGTGTATGTCTTTAGTTCTTACAATATCGTCCTCCACTCTACTCCTTTTGCCAGAGCCGCCACAGAGAGATAAAGAGAAGAGAGAGAGAGAGAGAGAGAGAGAGAGAGAGAGAGAGAGAGAGAGAGAGAGAGAGAGAGAGAGAAATAGAGAGAGAGAGAGAAGAGAGAGAGAGAGAGAGAGAGAGAGAGAGAGAGAGAGAGAGAGAGAGAGAGAGAGGGGGAGAGAGAATCTAATTCTCGATTGAAGGAAGGTAGCAGCCATGGGATCTGGCCGAAAATCGCATTCTTTACTCCTGTGCAAGCAGCTGTTCGTAACAAATACGTGTGTCAGCAGCCAAATATATATTCTTTTCTGAGAAAGGGAAAACGCAGACTCTCCAATCTGGTTAGATGAGAATCGGGGCAGGGAAAGACGGCTTGGCTGTAATATCTAAAGCAGCGAGCTGGAATCGTTAGCACGCCGGGCGAAATGCGTAGCCGTATTTCGTCTGCCGTTACGTTCTGAGTTCAAATTCTGAGGGCCGAGGTCGACTTTGCCTTTCAATCCTTTTCGGGGTCGATAAATTAAGTACCAGTTACGCACTGGGGTCGATGTAATCGACTTAATCCGTTTGTCTGTCCTTGTTTGTCCCCTCTGTGTTTATCCCCTTGTGGGTAGTAAAGAAATAGGTATTTCGTCTGTCTTTACGTTCTGGGTTCAAATTCCGCCGAGGCCGACTTTGCCTTTCATCCTTTCGGGATCGATAAATTAAGTACCAGTTACGCACTGGTAATCGACTTAATCCGCTTGTCTGTCCTTGTTTATCCCCTCTGTGTTTAGCTCCTTGTGGGTAGTAAAGAAATATGTATTTCGTCTGTCTTTACGTTCTGGGTTCAAATTCCTCCGAGGTCGACCTTGTTTTTCATCCTTTCGGGGTCGATAAATTAAGTACTAGTTGCGTACTGGGGTCGATCTAATCGACTGTCCCCCCTCCCCCAAAATTTCGGGCCTTGTGCCTGGAGTAGAAAAGAATATCCAAAGGAAACGATGGATGTGTTTTCCACCAAAATCCTTGGTCAAAATCTTCTATTCTGTATTTAGCATAGTTATGGACCGGAAGTTATCAATTATCAATGACCTCTCCATTGTTCAGGTCCTTCTTCAGTAGCACCGCGACTCCCCGAATCATAGAACTATCAAGGGTCTCTAAATCAATGAACAAACAGCAAACTTACGGACGACATTCAGGTCGTATTTCCTGTAGAGACACAACAATAACAACTACAGCAACAATTGTTTTGTTTGTTCCTTCTCGAGCTCATAAGGCCGGTTTCCCGGTTTCCTTGGAGTATAGGTTCCGCCGGTCCGTCGCAGGTGAGCTGCAAGATGCAGGAGGAAAGAGTGAGAGAAAGTTGTAGCAAAAGAGTCAGCAGAAGTTCGCCATTACCTTCTGCCGGAGCTGCGTGGAGCTTAGGTGTTTCGCTCATAAACACACACATCGCCCGGTCTGAGATTCGAACCCGCGATCCCTCGACCCCGAGTCCGCTGCTCTAACCACTAGACCACATGCCTCCACGCAGCAACAATAACAAAGACGATACGAATAATCGTTTCCAATAGAACCACAAGAAATTTTGGGGTGGGGTAGGGAATAATCGATTGCATTGATCCCCTTCTTGGCTGGTACTTTATTTTATCGATCCTGAAGGGATAAAAAGCAGAACTGACAGCTTGAACTTGAAACCAAACTGTAACGAACTTGAACAAATATCGCAAGGCGTTTTGTCCAATCTTCTAACGAAAATCCATGTTGCTAATAAAAAGGATTTCTTCTACTACTACTACTACTACTACTACCACCACCACCACCACCACCACCACTACTACTGCTTCTGCTGCTACTACTACTACTACTACTTCTACTATTACTACTACTACTGCTGCTGCTGCTCCTTCTTCTCCACCACCCCTCCACCTCCTCCTCCTCCTCCTCCCCCTCCTCCTCCTCCTCCTCCTCCTCCTCCTACTACTACTACTACTACTACTACTACTACTACTACTACTACTACTACTTATAATAGCGGTTCTGAGTTGGGCAAAAAGTTTGCAGCTTTGAGAGGAGAGGGAGTAGTCTGTACCCTCAACGGGTACTTTCATTTGTCAACGTCGAGAGGTTTGAACTCAGATTGCAAAGAGCCGGAACGAGTGCTGCAAAGCATTTCGTCCGATACTCAAATGATTCCACCAATTCTTCGTCTTATATCCTACTCATAATGATGTTATTAATAATATGATGATTATAATGATGATAATGGGGATGAGACGACGAGAATGATGATGATAATGACGACGACGATGACGATGATGGTGATGTTGTTGATGATGATGAGGATGATTATGATGATGATGAAGATGACGATGATGATGGTGATGACAATGATGATGACGATGATGATGACGATGATGATGATGACGATGATGATTATGACGACGATGATGGTGATGACAATGACGATAATGGGGATGATGATAACGACGACGACGACGAATATGATGGTGATGACGATGATGATGGTGGTGGAGCTGACACTGATGATTGTGGTGACGATAATGAGAATGACAATGACGATGGTAATGATGATGATGATGATGATGATGATGATGATGATGATGATGATGATGATGATGATGGTGATGATAATAGTGATGATGGTGATGATGAAGTGACTGAGGAACAAGGTGTGTCTTTAGAAATCAGTTTTTATCGTCACTACAATTACACCATCGAAAATGTTCTTCTTGTGTTCTACACTGATTTATTGCTTGTTTAACAAGAACATTTCCAAACTAGTCTAGTTTATTTCTCGTTAAGCAATAACAATATACATACATACATACATATATATATATATATATATATATATATATATATATATATGCACATTAGCAAAGCCAACCAACAATTTCTCTACACGCATCATGGCATCATGGCATTAAGAAAGAGAGCGAGAGTCAGAGAGATAGATAGATAGATAGATAGTTAGAAAGAGAGATGAAGAAGGAGAAAGAGAGAGGGAGAAAGATGGGAAGAGAGTGAGGCCCCCACTCTCAAACAACAAACCAACAAACCGTCAGGAAAACACGAATAAAAACCAAAACGCAAATCTTGTTTAACAAGACATTTTCCGCTTCTCTAGCGTAGTTAGGTCTTTCAACATATTCCTGTATAAACATAGCCGAAGCTGTCACTATACAGACAATTCTGTTTTAAACACGCTGTTATTTCTTCCTCCACTGAATAATGTGAATAAATAGGTATTTACTGTGCTTCTTTTTCTTCTCTTTCTTCACTAGCTCAAACTATTACAATTTCGTTTGGTTTCTCATTTTTTTCCCTTTACATAAACACATACATACATATATACATACATAAATATACTTACGTTTTCTCTCTCTCTCTCTCTCTCTCTCTCTCTCTCTCTCTCCAATACAGCAATGTCTGAAATTTACGTAGCAGATCCCAGCGGGTAAATAAATAGATTCGCTTATAATTTTATAGATTTATCACAGATATAGACGCGACAATTGTCTACATTTAAGACTGTATACTACAAGCAAATATAAGATAGAGAGATTAAAGAGTGAAGTGATATATATATATATGTGTGTGTGTGTGTGTGTGTGTGTGTGTATGTGTGTGTGGTGTTTAAATTTGTATGATATATATATATATATATATACATACATATACACACACACACACATATATATATATATATATATATATGTATATATATATAACCACATACATACACACACATATATATAGGTGTGTGTATATGTTTTAAAATCTGTATATGATATAGATATATATATATATATATATATATTATATATATATATATATAATATATATATATACACGTATGTATGTGTGTATCTACAAAATAGAAATACACATACAAATATATTATATATTCATAGGTATATCTACTAGAGAATCAAGCAGATGCCATCACATACATATGACAATGATTTTGGCTTGAGAGAAATTGTCAAGTTATTTTCCTCGGGTGTTTCGACCCCTAATCACAACGTCGTCTAGTCTACGTCTTGGCAATGATGGCCAGTCACAGCTTATCTTTTCGTCTCTTCCAGTTCGATTCCTCTCGCTTGTTCTAGAATCAGGAGGTCACATTTCCCAATACTCCCTCAAGCTGTCATTCTTCCTCGTTCTTCCCGCGACTCTCAAACATGTTAACACGCGAGGATGCCGCCATCTCTGGGCACACAATGTTACCAACTTACCTCTAGACTCCTTTTTGGTTACTATTGTATTATGATGGACTCATATAAGGGTAAAAGGTAAAGTTACCTTCTCGAGTCAGGCCGACTCATAAAGACCGGCTTCCCGGTTTCTAGGGCGTATATAAGTTCACCCACCTGGACGGGACGCTAGTCCATCGCAGGATAACTCGTTTTTGCCAGCTGAGTGGACTGGAATCTCAGGAGTCATATGAACCCCGGTCAAAAGCCACTGTTCTCCATCATTTAACCGAGTGCGCGCTTGTGTGTGTGTGCGTATGCGTGTGTGTGTGTGTGTGTGTGCACATACAAACATTTATAGATATATACATAAATACATGCACACACACACACACACACACAAACAAACACATATAGTCATTTTATATGAATATTTATTCGAAGCAGACATTGCTATTCAGCTTTATTCAAGGTTTTACTCAAGCGGATGGGTGAAGTATTCATACATACATACATACATGCATACATACATACATACATACATACATACATACATACATACATACATACATATATGTATATATACATATGTATATACTGAATATATACATATATATATGAATATGAATATTATTAATCAATATTATATATCTATATAATTATATATATATATATATATATATATGCATATATGATTATATATATATATATATATATATATATATTATATATATATACATACACATATACAGACATGGTCTGCGCACATCTATCTGTGTATGTTGATGTATATATGTATATTAATAGTTTAGTATGTTGTGAAATATTTTAATATATTTAAATATTTTAATTTCAATTTATATGTATTACTTTTTATGTATTAATTATATTTTCTGCATTATTAATGACAATATCTGTTTGAACCAAAGCTTCGAGTTAAGGTTTTTCCTCGATTTTTATAATTTTATATTTTATATTGAACTCATTTATTCGTTTTGTTTAATTTTTGTTTATCGCTCGCATATGACCGTTATTTGAAAGGACCAATCAAACAAGTTCATTTTTAAAGGGTAACATTTATACTAGTCTTGATAGAATTGTCGTATCGGTTCAATTTTAACAAAACTGCCCGACGAACGGGAACGTGAAACTCAGAGTAACAGGTTTTGTTGAATTTCTGCTGCTTTTAAATAAAGCATTATTACTCTACCCCTGGTATTTGAGTACTCTTTTTTCCACCTTGTTTCACATTTATGTGTTTACTCCGGTATATATATATATATATATATATATACAAAACGACATGAGCCGGTAGACATTCGAGTGTGTCTATTTATTCCAAAGCATTAGAAAGTTTTAGAAGAATACATACACATGTACTAATATTACTGTAATATTAGTATGGAGTAAATAGACACACTGGAATGTCTACCGGCTCATGTATGTCGTTTTTGTATCCTCCTCATTTTCTTATTTGCCATATAAATGAAGGGTAAACCACTTTTTACCCCCGCCCATATTTAACGCTCAACTGCGAGATTGCCACGCAATAAGCAGCACTTGGGTATGAATAATTGGGCACACAACCAGTAGTATATTGGATAGGCACTATCCCTTAGTTGGTTGGTTTCACAACATCTAATTCACACATAAATATATATATATATATATATATATATATATATATATATATATATTCATTCATTTTTGTGCTTGCTACTCACATATATGTCAACAGATAGATAGATATACTAACATTAGCGACCATACACTTACTAAATCATTACTGAATCCTTCCTGGTGGAACTTAAGACTACGAGTATCTATTTTTATATGGTTTAATTCGTTGTCATTTCTTCAAATTCAAGTAGTCTGAGTTTCATTTAATAGAATGAACTCCTCCAAAGCACCTCAGTATATAGCATATACCCTACTGGCCTTAAAATTCCAGTCATGAAATGACATGTGGTTTGTTACCTTCTGTACATGTCCATAATTTCCTCTCTTCACTTTTTGGCATTCAAAAATCCTATGAGTTTGTTTAATTTCTTCTTGTACATTATTAATTCTGCAGTTTTGATCCCTCAGCTGAAGTGACAGTTCAGAAAGCCCTACCAAGTCTTCACCTAACAAACCCAAATTATATATAAAAGTTGACGATTGTAATGCTTTATTTTTTTTCGAGCTGTCGTACTTTGTTCTTTCTGCGCAAGATCTTGAAGTGCTACAGATCAGCCTTTCAAATAGATTTATAAGGTTGTCAAATTGCCTCTCTAAATAGATTTATTTGTTGGCTTTATTGCCTTTAGAGGTTGGCAAAGTGAAGCAATAAATCTCACATTGAAAACACGATCGATTTTTAACAGTTAACTGTGAAGGCCTTCAGCGTATTCAATTAACTCATCTGGATTCTTTGAAAATTTTTTATTATAAAGAATAATCACGCACAAAATATCTGAAAAACGATTAGAATCTGCAACTTTTTTGCAAGATTTCAAGCGAAATTTTGCTTGTATAAGCGAAATATGCTTGTATAAGGAAAATCCTCGAAAGATTGTGAAGCAGTCAGTCTCTGGTTTTGGGCCCTATATATTAGTGACTCCATCCGTTACATGTCATATCACATTTTTCTTTAGATATTACTTTAAATCTCACCACTCCATGCCCATCATGTAACGCCTCCGTACATCTTGTATTTGCACTAATTTTAAATGTTCTAAGTTAAAATGTAACGACAGAGAGTGGGTAGACTCCCTGTCTGCTGCTCTCAAGCAGGCTACTAAAACTGATTTCCATTGACATTTTATATTAACTGGAAATAATATTTACAGCCCTTCCTTACGTATTTGATTCCCTAACGGATGTGCAATATCTGTGCGTTTCCGAAATTAGAATTATTTCTTTCTTGTAATTCAATATAATAAGGTATATTATATTATAATATATTTCTATGTATATCTGTTTTTTTTAAAAAATATATTTGTATGCTCATTTCCACTGGAGTATATCAATCTCAAAATATAGATATCTGAAAATATTTACATAATGAAATGTGTAAAATATAATTTATTCTACTCCCACTGTCACTGAATAAAATCATTCACAATAAAATATTCATCACTCACAATATAGGCTGGAATAAATTATGGATATTATTTATTACACTTTCTGTCCAATCTTATCTGAAACTCCTAATCATAAAATACAATTTCTTGAGGAAGGCAATAGTAAAGAAACATTGAATTATATAGTTCCCTGCCTAATTCATATCTACCAATGTAATTTATAATTAAATCTTATCTAAAAACCCCACTAAATGCTAAAACATTAAACAGCCTTCTATGCGCATAATGTTATCTTCCCGCTGATAGATACATAACTCAAGTGGGATAATGGAGTTAATATTATGCACAACCTAAACTATGCCAAGTAAGATAGTTACCCAGGTAATCTGAAGCATGTAGCATAAACAGCATAGCTGCCTGAGTGAGTTTACCTTCGTTTGGTGAAGGCGCGTAGTGTAGCTTAGTGATTAATGTGTTCGGCTCGCGATCATAAGGCTGTGAGTTCGATTCCCAGTAGCATGTTGTGTCCTTCAGCAAGACACTTTACTTCATGTTACGCCAGTCTACTCAGCTGGTAAAAATGAGTTGTACTTGTAGTTCAAAGGGCTGGCCTTGTTACTATTGTTGTGTTAAGCTGAATCTCCCTGAGAGCTAAGTTAAGGGACGCGTGTCTGTGGTATACTCAGCCCCTTGCACGTTAATTTCACAGCAGGCTGCTCCGTTGGTAGTATCAATTTGGACATTCATCGTCATAAGCAACGGAGTGTCCTTAGCTTAGTTTGAGTAATTTGTAGATGTAAAGAAGTACTTCTATTAAACTACCGAGCGCAGACATTTTTGGGCCTAGAAGTCGTGTCAGTAAGCTTTTGACATCGTCTTAATTTGGCTCCAAACACGTATCGTCATCTCTAAAAATATTGATATACATGTTCATATTCAAGCCCTTCAAGTCATTATATGAATCTACTAGCCATATCTGAACAACAACAACAACAACAACAACATCATCAACAACAACAGCAGCAGCAGCAGTAGCAACAACAACAACAACAGCAACAACAACAACAACAACAACAACATCAACAACAACAACAACAACAACAACAACAATACAAGAAATATCACCAGGACATTTTAAGATATATACCACTATCCTCAAATACACACACACACACGCACACACACTCACACATATATAGATATAATGACAGCATATGCCATGAATGCTAAGTATATATATGAGCTTATATATATATGTGTATATATATATATATATATATATATATATATATGTATAATTACTATGAAGCATTGTGCAGAATATATCGTGTAAAGGAGCGTGGGCAAGGCCAAAACAATGTGCGAAGTAAATGCAAGGCAAATCACAAGAAAATACACATGTGAATTAATGTAGACTTACCTTGTATTCAATATTTCGGGGTTATGACCCCATTTTCATCACGGAATTTTGTCAGTGATCAGGTCGCGGTCTCAAAGCGATGAAAATATTTTGACAAATTAAATATAAATGTTGAAGAGAATCTAACGGTTTTTGTGTTTTTAAATGGTTTATAAACACCTTGCACGCTGCAGTGTTCTATTTGTCTTCTTATAAGGTCATTCGACACAGTATGTCCCGTAAAGTACTTTTTATACAAGTATATTATTCCCGCAAGGATGAATGAAATCATATTGGGCTGTATAAAACAAGAAAAGTTGAATGAAAGGTCAGTGAAACGAGAACAGTTACTGATTTAATTTACTTAGATATTTATATTGTCTATACTTAAAACAATTTCATTGCTATTGCGGTGGTTAGTAAGCTGTTACTACGGCTTTTATGGAAGTGGCTCCGCTGGATATTTGATATATTCTTTAATTCTATCTATGGTTTTCTAATTTCAAAGTAGTAGGATATTTCCCAAATTTATTGTACTATAATCTTTTATTGAAGGCCAAACGAGCTAGTGCGGTTATATATTTATAAATGGCAACACGGGAAGATCGCTATAAGCAGTAGTCGAACTGTAGCTTTAATAAACATTGATAATTTCATTATTTCTTTTTGTAGTAGAACTAGAATTTGCTGTAAATATTTATGGCTTGAAAATTCTGCTTGTATTATATATATATATATATTCGCCATGATAGATATATATTCGCAATGATAGATCGCTAGCCATTACACATTCTTTATTTTCTCTCCTTGTTTCTTTCTGTGTTCCTTTCTGTGGAAGAGCGTAGGCTCGAAACGTTAAACACTTTTTCACTTCTCGAGCGTTATACTAATACATATGTTTGTTGTCTATACCACCTGTATTCGTCTTTTGTTTTTTTGTAGGAGTGGCTGTGTGGTAAGTAGCTTGCTTACCAGCCACATGGTTCCGGGTTCAGTCCCACTGTGTGGCATCTTGGGCGGGCAAGTGTCTTCTACTATAGCCTCGGGCCGACCAATGCCTTGTGAGTGGATTTGGTAGACGGAAATTGAAAGAAGCCTGTCGTATATATGTATATATATATATATATATGTGTGTGTGTGTGTGTGTTGTGTGTGTGTATGTTTGTGTGTCTGTGTTTGTCCCTCTAGCATTGCTTGACAACCGATGCTGGTGTGTTTACGTCCCCGTCACTTAGCGGTTCGGTAAAAGAGACCGGTAGAATAAGTACTGGGCTTACAAAGAATAAGTCCCGGGGTCGATTTGCTCGACTAAAGGCGGGTCCCCAGCATGGCCGCAGTCAAATGACTGAAACAAGTAAAAGAGTAAAAGAGTATATATATATATATATATATATATATATATAAATAAAAACTTGGAGAAGAGAAATAACGCGTGCGTTCGGTCATATAGTAATATAATAAATAAATAAAATATATGCATATATACATACATATGTGTACATACTTACATCTACATGTATATATACATGCATATATATATATATGAGTACAGGACACCACAAATAAACGTAGAACACAACGAAAGACGAGAACATAAAATCAAAGAAGGAAACGAACTTTTTTTAAACAACGAAAAAACAGAGTACAGGACAAACAATACAAGGAAAATTCCCCTTCATCAGCTGTCCCTGGTTCGACTCAAAGTGTGTTTCGAAGGTGTATATGTGTTTGTGTCTGTGTGTGAAAATTAATTGAAACATAACAGTTGCTGTGTGATACAATTGCTAACAGTCTTGCGGAATTTTCAGTATAAATTTTGATTTGTGTGTAAATGCTTCTGAAAGCATCAAAAAGAGAGGATTTTAGACGCTTTTGTGGGAAGGCTTAAAAAAAAAAAATCAAGCAGCTTGTATTGTTGATCATCAATATTAACAAGATATATTTTTTGAAGATTTGCTTAACTGTACCAGATAGACATGAATATGTAGAATTTTATTATTTTATTTTTATTTGGAGATTAGACAATATGTCTTCCGTTCAAGTGTCTAAAACAACGGTTGTCAACAGGAGTCCACATAACTCTTGGAGATCCACGTAAGATTTTTGTTAAAATTCATGTACAATAAATTGGATTTACTTCTACAATACACAAAATGTTTTAATAATTTCTAGTACAATTCCTAATAATCCTTCCTACTGGAGGCAAAAAGCCTCAAATTTGTGGTGAGGAGACTAGTCGATGACATCGACCCCAGTATTTCACTGGTACTTAATTTATCGATCCCGAAAGGATGAAAGGCAAATTCGACCGCGGCGCAGTTTGAACTTGCTCGTGTCTGAGCACTCAACAAACACGCGTACCTTTAACGTAGTTCCCAGGGAGATTCAGCGTGACACAGAGTGTGACAGGGCTGGCCCTTTGAAATACAAGTATAATAAAAACAGGAAGAAAGAGTCAGGGTTTGCCACCACCCCCTGCCAGAATCTCGTGGAGCTTTAGGTGTTTTCTCCCAATAAACATTCACAACGCCCGTGCCTGGGAATTGAAACCGCGATCCTACGACCGCTAGTCTGCTACTCCTAATCATTGGGTCATCGCGCTTCCACACAATTCCTAATAATATTTAATTATAGATTTTTTAGATATCGAAGAGTTATGAGGGTCCATCGTAGTTATAGAAATCAAAGAGGCCCATAGGTAAAAAAAAAAAATTGGCTGAAAAACACTGGTATAAAGGAACCAGCTGTACTGAAATTCGTTCAGAAGGAAGTACCATATTCCTGAAAGTGAAAAGAACGGGACTCTAGAGAAGTTTTTCTCGGGAGACAGAAAATAAGAGTGACAAAAATAGTGGCTCTCTCTTTTACTCGTTTCAGTCATTTGACTGCGGCCATGCTGGAGCAACGCCTTTAGTCGAGCAAATCGACCCCGGGAATTATTCTTTGTAAGCCCAGTACTTATTCTATCGGTCTCTTTTGCCGAACCGCTAAGTGACGGGGACGTAAACACACAAGCATCAGTTGTCAAGCAATGCTAGACACACACACACACACACACACACATATATATATATATATATACGACAGGCTTCTTTCAGTTTCCGTCTACCAAATCCACTCACAAGGCATTGGTCGGCCCGGGGCAATAGCAGAAGACACTTGCCCAAGATGCCAAGCAGTGGGACTGAACCCGGAACCCGGAACCATGTGGCTGGTTAGCAAGCTACTTACCACACAGCCACTCCTGCGCCTACAACATAAGAATGAAATTACATATTTTAAAGATGATGACTGATTTAATGATCGAGACATGTAAGAATGTAACCTGAAGCGGAAACCCGAAGTCCAAATTATTCTCTCCTCAAAACTGAAGAACATAGTAGAATGAAGATATTTCAAGTATCTATTTTATTTTCTCACCCAAAATGATTTAATTAGTCCTAATCCCAAATCTCAGTTCATCTTTTTCCTGAGTAAAATACTGAAGCTAGTATCTGAGTCCTTTAAATTTAAAAATTAATTTAAGAACAAATCAAGCTAAATAAATCATTTCGGTTTCCAAAAACTCTCGTCAATATTTGTGGAAGCAGCAACATTTATATCAGTCGACGGTAAAGAAAGGCGCTGTGAGAAAACAGACTTCTTGTGGATCTTTTCGGTTTGAACGGCAGTTTTTAACATAATTTCTAGGTAACTAAAAAATTTTAAACTTCGTATGCTGGTAGAATGTGTTTATAAAACATCTTTTTCTCTTGGCTTTATTGAGAAAATTCTATAGTTTGTAAGATATTTGTTGTTTTTTTTCTTCAATTTCTGCAATTTCAACCAATCACTGACGTCCATTGAGGTAAACAACATTCTGTGCCGTATGAATATGTCCCTCGTTCAAGAAACAGATTGGGTTTATTTACATTTGTGAAGAAAAAAAGATACCCTTCCCCCCACCCCTAACCCTAACCCTAACCCTAACTAACCCTAATCCTAAAATAGATTAAAATGCAATAGATCGATACTAGGGTCACCGCTAGAAAAAAACTGCCGTTCAAACCGAAAAGATCCCTTCTTTTTGCTTCTTTTCAAATAGCACTGTAATATATCAGCCAAGGAAAAAAGAAGAAAAAAAGAAACAGTCGTCAAACTGTATTTGAAAATCTTCGTCACTCCATTAGATACATGGTAGAAAGTAAGCGGCAGTTAAAGTAATGCACATAGCTTTGTTCAATGATATATTGCAACATCAGCTTAGTTGAATTGTTAAAGATCTGAAGCACAGCTATTCTGTTGGAAATAGTATTTATTTTTGCTCTGCAGCTTGATTTTGTCACGGCTTTAGGAACGAAGTACAGTTCATTGAGTATTGTTGCGCAATTGATCAAAGGCCAGGAAATTTGTTGAGTATTATCTCTGTTATTTCACAGCCAGAAAGCAAACTATAGATAAATTCACTGCCTTCAATATTATCAAATTCACGGAAAATCGAAAAATGTGTTACTGCGAAAGCAAGTTTTGCAACTGTAAAGGACTACCTTAGAGGTCAAATCAAAGCTTTTCAAAAAATTTGGTTGTTTCCAGAACTAAGCAAGGATTGTCTGCAGAACATAATTCTCCTCGGGCATTCTGATGTTTAATAGATACGATGGGCAAGAAACTAGAAAGGCGGCGAGCTGGCAGAAGCATTAGCCGGGCGAAATGCTTAGCAGTATTTCGTCTGCCGCTACGTTCTGAATTCTAATTCAGCCGAGGTCGACTTAGCCTTTCATCCTTTAGGGATCGATTAAATAAATACCAGTTACGCACTGGGCTCGATATAATCGACTTAATCTATTTGTCTGTCCTTGTTTGTCCTCTCTGTGTGTAGCCCCTTGTGTGTAGTAAAGAAATAAGAAAGGGTAGCTGCAATGAAGAATGAATTCTCTTTAGTTTTAAATGACCAAGATATGAAAGTATAGCATTTCATTGATGATTTTTTTTTTGACTGACCAAATCGTTATATGACTTGTATTTTTCAGCATTTAAATCAGCTCAGCTTGTCACTTCAGGTTGAAGGCAGTGGCATCTTCGATATTCTTGGGGAAATAGAAACCATGAAAAAGGAACTCCTTTCAATTGTACAGTAACTGTCGTAGATACAAAAATTCTCTATTTCCCTTCATTTGAAAATCTTCGTTAAAGAATATGAATGGGAGGAAAAACAACTGGATCTGAGAAAGCGGGGGAAAACGACATAAACTCGACGTACGCCATTTAAACAACATTAAATCAAAATCGCCATTTGTGTATCATACAGAAAGTGTATATACCGACAGAAAGCAAGATGCTGTGAAGTTGTCTGAGATCTCTTCATAGATTTGATAAGTTACAAGCTCAGTACATATCGGAGCGAGACGATTATATTGTGTATCGGCTGCTCGGCATTAACAAGCATCAAGAGAGGTGGAACGCTAGTCTCGTTTTCGTGAGTAAGCGACAATGTTCGTCTCACTCCGGTATATATAATATACTCCTAATGCAACATGTCTATGCAGAGATTTTATCTCAGACAATTACACATCATTCCTTCTAACGGATATATATATACGGATATATATATACATTTGCGTCAGAAATTAATTAGCACTTCTCAAATTTCTACATTAAATAGGTTAAATCAATTAACCTATGAGCTGTTCAAAACGTCTTACGCGATGAGAAAACTTAGTATGGTGTGATTTCGGTCCTTGCGAGGCGTTACCTATATCTATTAAACAAAGGAAGATTTGTCTGCATCCGCACTCCAAGTTGTTGTTGCACTGCTATGTCAACATCATAAGGCTGTAGACTCTCAAACTGCTCTGCAAACAAAGTTACGTCATCGTTCTGCGCAACAGTGAACTCGCAACAAAGCAATAGTTCGAGATATGGCCACTAGGTGACAGCACATACCTTGAGTGAAGAGCAAATCAAGGGTGCTAATTAATTTCTGACGGTAGTGTATATATATATATATATATACGTATATATATTAACGGATATATATATATATATATATATATATATATATATCACGTGATCACGTGACCGACCAGGCTATCAGATGTTGCTACACATCGCTGGTCACAATGCGTTTCGCATTGTTTTAGCCTTCAAATGACGCTACCCTGCTGGCTAAGCGAGCAGGCCAATATATATATATAAACGGATATATATATATATATATATTATATATATATATATATATATATACGTATATATGTATTAACGGATATATATATATATATATATATATACTGTAATTCACAGGTGGGGTGGGGGTCATCACATGCAGCTACTGTCTCGTAATTCTGACTTTTCTCCAGAAGCATCCGCAAACTTTGAAAATTCAAATGTATTTTTTCCTTTCATTTCCAGCTTCATCAAGCAAGAAAATTTCAAGGAAACGTCGGATGTAATGATGGAACTTCGTTATTCATCGTTACTATTTTATTCGTAAATCTTATTTTGCGATAAACTGCCCTTTTTTACATTGCCTCATATAAATCAATTTTATCTTTTGGGCCCTTCAACCATTAGCAATGATGACAACTTCCCTGACTAAACAAGAATTCTAGCCATAGCAGAATTGAAAACCGTGAAACAAAGTTCACTTCAGTATACAAATTCTGGAATATGGAGGAGGAAACGAAACCTCGGTTTGAATTGTACATAGAAGTATAAGAATGGCATTGTCGTTGATAAAAGCAGTTAGTGTAGAAAAATATTGCATGTCATTTGTTTGTTTTAAACAAATCCAATGAGAAAACATTCTTTCAGGAATCCACTTCCGAAATTACAGTTTATTATTTTTATCTTATGTAAACTAGAAAAATTTTAATAATTTTTCTATTCGTAACTTTTGTTGACGCATCAATATCCATATCCATCATATTTTTTGGATGTTTCAAAAAGCTGAAAAAAAAAAAATTAAGCAAAGATTTAAATTAAGTGACAAAATAAAAAATTTTACGATACACATGTAGGAAAAAGTTGAGAATTACGAACGAAATTTTATTAAGAAAACGCGATGGTGAATGATAACAAAATAGTCAACAAAGCACAAGTAT
>NW_021834282.1:45000-57639 GCF_006345805.1 Octopus sinensis
GTTCGAATCCCGGACCGGGCTGCGTGTTGTGTTCTTAAGCAAGACACTTTATTTCACGTTGCTCCAGTTCACTCAGCAGTAGAAATGAGTTGCAACGTCACAGGTGCCACGCTGTATTGGCCTTTGCTTTTCCCTTGGATAACACTGGTGGCGCGGAGAGGGGAGGCCGGTATGCATGGGCGACTGCTGGTCTTCCATAAACAACTTTGCCCGAACTTGTGCCTGTGAGGGTAACTTTCTAGGTGCAATCCCACGCTCAGTCTCAGAAGGGGGTCTCAATCGAATATTTTGAAACAGTCTCCGATCTTTTTCTTATGTTATGTAAATCAACCATGGCGTCTTAGTCTTCTCATGTTGCTGCAATTGGTTAAAGTTTTCTGGCATAAGTCCTTCTTTCCCATTCTACTTCTATCTGTAATCACTGATCTGTAGCGTCCTGTGCCCGCGAAGCAGCCGATATTCTAAAGTTAATTTGTCGTTCTTCTTTAAAGACTCCGCCGGTTGCGACGACGAGGGTCCCAGCTGATACGATCAACGGAACTGCTTGCTCGTGAAATTAACGTGCAAATGGCTGAGCATTCCACAGACACGTGTACCCTTAACGTAGTTCTCGGGGATAATCAGCGTGACACAGAGAGTGACAAGGCTGACCCTTTGAAATACAAGTACAACTCATTTTTGCCAGCTGAGTGGACTGGAGCAACGTGAAATAAAGTGTCTTGCTCAAGGACACAACGCGTCGCCGGGAATCGAACTCACAACCTTACGATCATGAGCCGAATGCCCTAACCACTAAGCCACGCGCCCTCACTGTCGTTCTTCTAATATTGACTAGTCAGTTTCATCGCTCCATCGTAAAACACGTGCTTTCACAGGCGGACTTCGTCATAGTGGGACACCATAACACTTTTGTGATTGTAAAAATATTGAAAGAAATGTCAAAAGCTGGAAATGCAGAAGTGCAAATATCAAATGAAATTCGCGAGGAAGACAGTAAATGAAAAGAGAAATGGTGATACTGAAAGGTTTAGTCGAACCATTTAAAAAAAAATTGTGTGAATAATTGCATAAAGCTGACGTGTTAGAGTTGAGAAATGCGACATACGGAATAAAGATGAAAGCTTAACTTCGAAACGAAAAAGTTGTATGACTGAAAAAGTATAATTCGTACGCAAACACACACACATACACACACACACACACACACACGCACACACACACACACGAACACACATATTCAAAAACACATACATACATATGTACACATGTATATATATATATATAGTATATATATATATATATATATATATATATATATATATATATATACATATATATACATATCCACATACACATATATAACTGTGCTAGACATGTGTGTAAAACGTTCATTTCGTAAATAACTGATGCGATATGTTGAGCATTAAGGGGCAGCCAAAATAAATATTTGGTGTGATGGGTAAGCAATTGCAAAGCTAAAAACACTTGTTTGTTTGGAGAGTATAAGAAAACTTGAAACAGAATTGTAAATATGAAAGGAGAAATACAACTGGGATATTTCTCAAAACATCATATAAAATATATTAAATTGCTCTAGACTTAAAAGCGATAAAACATAATATAGCATTATATGTATACACACAAATGCAGCCACACACACACACACACCACACACACGCATACACACATACGTATATATGTTACACACGCAAATACAGGCACACACATTCACACATTTATAAACATACACACGCTCATATATACATATTCACATACATGTGTATATATGTGTGTGTGTGTGTGTGTGTGTGTGTGTGTGTGTGTGTGTGTGTGTGTGTTGTGTGTGTGTAATTATATATGATTGTATATATACAACACACAACTTGTGCATAAGATGCTGAAAGGAAATATTAAAAACGCCAGACCGGCAAATAAGAAAGTGAAAAAAAATGCTATTAAAAGTTGAACAAAAACTTAAAACAGCAAAGCGTAAATATGGAAGAAATATTTGAAAAAGTATAATATCGGTATTGCCACACTCCATAGACAAAAAAACAAGCTACAGACAAAAGATTTTATATATATATATATATATACTAAGTAATTAAGGGTTTAGCAACGAATTGCCTCACCAACACACCGAATTTAGAAATAGCAGTCAAAGAGATATAGCTATTCCTTCTACTAAAAGGGGGATCTCAGTAAAAACACAGCACTTGAAAGGCAAACACAGACAGGTAAGAAAGAAAGAATGAAATGACGGCAATCCATCATGCAATTTTACGTTACCTACGGACGTACGTTTCGAGATCAAGTTTTAGGATAGCGTAAGAATTAGAAAATTCTACTTTACCCATACTTCTTCTCTCATCGGCGCAGGATACTACAATTATGAATAATTGTATATTAAATTTTGAGATACTAGAATGCATCATCTCACCTCAGAGCGAGCTAAAGCATGACCAGTACCACGAAATTCAAAGTTTGAATGAAAGTTTGTGTCACCAGCCCCCTTCCACCCGCGTGTAGCCAAGATAAAATGCTGTGGTCATTTACTGGGATAAAATATGGTTATCAGTAATAATAAAAAACTGAAACAATTAATTAGGGATATTATCAATTACACCAAGTAGATTTCAGCATGTAAAAGCCCCATTCGAGGAAAATTTAAGTAATACTAAGTAATTAAGGGTTTAGCAACGAATTGCCTCACCAACACACCGAATTTAGAAATAGCAGTCAAAGAGATATAGCTATTCCTTCTACTATAGCTATTCCTTCTACTATATATATATATATACACACACACACACACAGAGATATATATACATACATATCTATAGGTCTGTTTGTATCTCTTTACTCTTACTCTTTTACTCTTTTACTTGTTTCAGTCATTTGACTGCGGCCATGCTGGAGCACCGCCTTTAGTCGAGCAAATCGACCCCGGGACTTATTTTTTCTAAGTCCAGTACTTATTCTATCAGTCTCTTTTGCCGAATCGCTAAGTGACGGGGACGTAAACACACCAGCATCGGTTGTCAAGCAATGCTAGGGGGACAAACACAGACACACAAACACACACACATACATATATATATATATACATATATACGACAGGCTTCTTTCAGTTTCCGTCTACCAAATCCACTCACAAGGCTTTGGTCGGCCCGGGGCTATAGCAGAAGACACTTGCCCAAGATGCCACGCAGTGGGACTGAACCTGGAACCATGTGGTTGTTTAGTAAGCTACTTACCACACAGCCACTCCTGCGCCTATCTGGGTGTAGAAATATAAGAAAGTTAGGGCAACCTAGATCTTTGTCTCAGGAAAGTGTTGATATTCTGTGCTGCATTTTTCCTTTTGCCCAGAGAACTTAGGGGCCCAAATAATAACGAGGTTTCAAAAAACATACTCGCACATATTTATAGTTACATCTACGCATACAGGCACGAAATCCTCGGATTGGTGCACACAAACACACCACTACGTGTGTTTATTTCAGGGTGGAAATATCGTGGGTCTACATGTGTACATGCATTTAAAAATGTCTACATTGAAAGTAAATTCTTTTAACTGTACATCATGTGTTTGCAGAGAGGAAAAATGGCGTCAGATTAGTAACTGTTCTGCGTTGGGAGTTCAGCAGCGATTGAATGTTCTCTGTAACTGCCCACAGAGAAATTATTTACAAACCCTTGATTACTATCGGCTCAAATAAAACTGATAGACCAATCTTCATAGTATAGTGGAAGCACTCCGCCGGTTACGACGATGAGGGTTCTGGTTGATCCGAATCAACGGAGCAGCTTGCTCGTGAAATTAACGTGTAAGTGGCTGAGCACTCCACAGACACGTGTACCCTTAACGTAGTTCTCGGGGATATTCAGCGTGACACAGAGAGTGACAAGGCCGGCCCTTTGAAATACAGGTACAACAGAAACAGGAAGTAAGAGTGAGAGAAAGTTGTGGTGAAAGAGTACAGCAGGGATCACCACCATCCCCCTGCCGGAGCCTCGTGGAGCTTTATGTGTTTTCGCTCAACAAACACTCACAACGCCCGGTCTGGGAATCGAAACCGCGATCCTATGACCGCGAGTCCGCTGCCCTAACCAGTGGGCCATTGTGCCTCCACCTTCATAGTATGATGCATCAATGGCAGCTAGATTAGTTTACAGTGTTTTGTTTCGAAGCTATTATGTGCTATAGACTATTTCTTTAGACTTTAGTCAACGGTGAATTCCTTGCCTTTATATTTGTTGTGTTTGGAGGAATGGGCAATACTCATGACATTGGGGTTTAAGGAACTTATTGTCGTCAATGTTCTATTTAAACTGTTATAGGTCAACACCAGGAGGAAAGAAATTAAGGAAATGGTCAGGGAGAAGACTCCGCGTAATAAAGTTATATAACTACGTTGTCTTCATAAATAATATCTTCGTGGATAGAATCAAAAACGCAGCTGGACTAGCTTCGATGCTGGGTTAAGATTTCGTCCACATGTGAATACTCTTTTTAACTCTCCATAGAGACACTACTTACAAAACCACCATTACAAAAGACTTAGGTAAATCCGATGAATAACCAATTTGCATATAATAAAACGTTCTTCGGAGATGGTTGTTTTTAACTTTGAAGACAATATAGCATTCTTTCCATTGTATATTCTTTCTCATATTATATTGCATGAATACAATATCTTTCCTGGTACTTCACTTTTTTTAAAAATTTAAATTCTAATACATTATTCTTCTTAATCTACAGACTTTCTAATCTTTATTCTCCATAATCTTTATTCTTTCCGATTGATTTTCAGTTTTTCGCCAAAATTTATCTTTTCAGTTTGAAGAATTATTTATGAAGCGATTTCAAAAAAGAGATTAACTTCTCTTGGGAAATTACAAGACCAAAAACGAATGTAAAAAACTTGATTGCGTTTCATACAGGAGTTATTGTTTCAAAGAAATCCTCAATACAATGAAATCTACTAGATTTGTACGGATACGAACATTTTCAAGTTGGTCCTTTTCATTAAGTTTGACTTGAGACGGATTTTATAAGTATGATCTAAGTTCAATATTAACCCTGTTTATGAAATGGGCATCAATAACAAATTACTGGTACTCATTCTAACTCACCTGCACAAATTGAACTCATGCGATGCAAGAAGGTGACTTAGAAGTAAGACCTTTTGACTCGCACCACCGGTCCTGTTGCTCACCATTTCAGTGGCAGTATGAACGGCGATGATGATAATGATGATGATGATGATGATGATGATGATGCTGATGATGATGATGATGATGCTGATGATGATGATGATGATGATGATGATGATGATGATGATGCTTGTTGTGGTGATTATGAAGATAAAGATACTGATGCAATTAGCTGACAGATCCGTTAGAAGGCCGGAAAAAATGGTTAGTGGCATTTCGTCCGTCTATACGTTCTCAGTTCAAAATCAACCCGGGTCGACTTTATCTTTCATCCCTTCGGAGTCGATGAAACAAATACCAGTTGTGTACTGGGGTTGATCTAATCGACTTCTCATTTCTTTCGAAATTGATGTCCTTTTACCAAAATTTGAAACCATCATTATTATTATTTGATGAAAAGTCTCCGCTTATTTTGCTGGGTATGATGGAAAGTGTCAGATGCCCCACAGCCAGCAAGCCAAGGTGACACTTGTTTACTGGTCATGCTTCAAGAACCCTGCAAATAACTCTTGTAGTTCCAAGCAATGATGATTTTTGTAGGTCTTCTATCTTTACATTTGTACCAATCTTTTTGAGCCAATGTTGGTAGCTGGGTGCTGATACTTCCAAGTTCGTTCTTCCCTCTCTTCGATCCTGTTGTCACTGGGACATGCTATGTCGATTACCATATCTTTTTTGTTCATCACAACAATGTTAGGCTTCTAGTGTCTGATCAGATGTTCGTTATTATTATTATTATTATTATTATTATTGTTGTTGTTGTTGTTGTTGTTGTTGTTGTTGCTGCTGCTGCTGCTGTTGTTATTGTTGTTGTTGATTTGACTCAGGTTCGTTCTTATTCCTCGTAGAATTTATATGGGTAACGCGTAACCTTAGGTATCCAAAAGCTTTCAGTAGTCTTTCTATTGCTTAAAACCCTTCTGATAATCTATCTTGTTTCTAAGGGGCAAACTTTCTGTAGAAACTCTACAGGAATTCTTTTCCAATCTCCTTAAACAGTTTGTCTATATCTTTACTCACAGTTCCCATTTCACCAATTATTATAGGCACAACCTTTGCTGTTTTCATATTCTAGCAATTTCAAATTTTACTATTATTATTATTATAATTATTATTAATATTATTGAGAGAGAGAGAGAGTGAGAGAGAGAGAGAGCAGTGCATGCCATCAAAATGACACTGGGGTAAAATATACGAAACCCAGTATACCCATCATGACTACCCGTCTGTTAAGGGTACACTAGGCACATGTATCACAACCATATGTGCGTGACATGGAGATCTCATATCAAGATAAACAGCGCATGACCTTGCAGGTGGGGCCCAGTTGGAATTTTCTTCTGGTCGAGTAGCCCATTCCGCTCAAAAGGTCCCTGAATAGGGGTTGTTTAAGGATGTTGAACAAAACATCCATGTTTCCAGAGGTGAATTATTCAAACCCCAAAGAACTCCTCTCAACTAAATTAAGTATCAGTTGTGCACTGGGATCGATGTAACCAACTTAGCTTCTACCAGAACTTGCTGACCTTCTGTCAAAATATGAAACCATTATTATTATTATTATTATTATTATTATTATTATTATTATTATTATTATTATTATTATTATTATTATTATTTTGATTCATTTAACTTCTCAGTTATCTGTGTCTATGTTGCCTCTCACCTCTATCCTGCAGCTTAGAGACGCAGCACTTTCCTCAACATATGAGCTATTCCAAATATTGCTATCATCTGAATACTTTCTAAGAAGTTCGATATACTCTTTTACTCTTTTACTTGTTTCAGTCATTTCACTCCAGCCATGCTGAAGCACCGCCTTTAGTCGAGCAAATCGACCCCAGGACTTATTCTTTGTAAGCCTAGTACTTATTCTATCGGTCCCTTTTGCTGAACCGCTAAGTCACGGGGACGTAAACACACCAGCATCGGTTGTCAAGCGATGTTGGGGGGACAAACACAGACACACAAACACGCACACACACACACACACACACACACACACATACATATATATATATATATATATATATACGACGGGCTTCTTTCAGTTTCCGTCTACCAAATCCACTCACAACGCTTTGGTTGTCTCGAGGATATAGTAGAAGACACTTGCCCAAGGTGCCACACAGCGGGACTGATACCGGAACCATATGGTCAGTAAGCAAGATACTTACCACATAGCCACTCCTGCGCCTATCTGCGGTATCTGTAGATTTTGATGCCAGAGTATGAGGGAAACCGGTATTTTACCATTTTTGTGGCTTATCATCATCACGCACCAGAATCGAAACGGGAGCAAACTGTATTGCCAGGCTATGAGTATGTGCGGTGGATAATGTCTACGACACTAGAGCTGTTTTTAATGCATCGACTCCGAAAGGATGAAAGGCAACGGTGACCTCGGCGGAATTTGGACTCAAAGACATTAACCATTTTGCCCGGCGTCCTAACGATTCTGCTAGCTCTTTTCTACTCTAGGCACAAGGCCTGAAATTGGTAACAATAATAATAATGATAATAATAATATAATAATAATAATAATAATAATAATAATAATAATAATAATAATAATAAAAATGGTCTTTACACTATTTCTACATAGTCAAAGACAGGCGATTCAGTTCGTCTCGAGTTCAAATCATGTATATGATGTTGATAAGCTACAAAAATGGCGAAATTTCGGTATCCCTTACCCCTGAATGTGATAACAAGTGAGTTATCTCATCTGTCTATGACTTTGACTTTCAGGTGTTTATAATACCAAGTGCTATGAGGGAATCGCCCCCAGAGCGCTGTACCACAGCGAGCTGGCGAACAAGCAAAATATATATTGAGAATGTGAGGTCGACAATATATGTGTGAGTGCGCGCACACACGCACACACACACACACACACACACACACACACACACACACACACACACACATTGAATAGCTGAAGGATTAAAATTAATCAAAGGACATAGTAAGTATGTTTACTTGCTGGAAATAACAGTCAAAATTCTTCTGTATTTCCAGCTTCTGACATTTCTTTGAATATTTTTTACAATCACAACAGTGTTATGGTGTCACACTATGACGATGTCCGCCTGTGCAAGCACGTGTTTTACGATGGAGCAAAGACTTCTTCATCAGAGCTTAGAAACTGACTAATCAATATTAGAACAACGACAAAATTGTTACACTCGATAATAACAGAGTTAATGACATCTTCGCGAATTAAGTTCTCGTGAATTATTTGCTCCGTTTATATACATTGACAGGCGCAGGTGTGGATGTATGGTAAGTAGCTTGCTTACCAACCACAGTCCCATTGCGTGGAACCTTGGGCAAGAGTCTTCTACTATAGCGTCAGGCCGACCAAAGCCTTGTGAGAGGATTTGGTAGACAGAAACTGAAAGAAGCCCATCGTATATATGTTAATATATATGCGTGTATGTGTATGTGTGTGTGTGCGTGTGTGTGTGTGTGTGTGTGTGTGTGTGTGTGTGTGTGTGTGTGTCTGCGTTTGCCCCCCGCCATCGCTTAACAATAGGTACCGATAGGATAAGTACTAGGCTTACAAAGAATAAGTCCTGGGGTCGATTTGTTCGACTAAAGGCGGGTCTCCAGCATGGCCGCAGTCAAACGGCCGAACCGAAACAAACAAAAGAAAAAGAAAGAATAAAAGAATATATATATATATAATATATATATATATATATATATATATGTGTGTCTATATATATATGTATGTGTGTAAGCCCTTTTCTATTCCTGAGCGCTATACTAATATATCTGTTTGTTTGTACACCACCTGCCTTCGTCTTTTGATTATTTTCGTAAACTTTCCCTTTATATATATATATATATAATATATATATATATATATATATATATATATATGTATACATATGTATATATCGTTCGAGTCGTTATTTATTAAATCTGGACGGTTAGCTTTGCTAGGCATGTTCCAGATAACAGAGTAGCCAAGATATAGTACTGTACCGTGTTACGTACTTTGTACACATTTATACAAATTATTGTCCGTTTTCACATCGCAGTGTTGGCTTATTGCCCAGTGAACATAGCTGACGTCTGAATCATGTCTATGAATACACTCAAGTTTGGCAAAGACTAGATAACTGGAGATGGTGCGGTCAACGATATTATTATGCGGATTGTGTTGTCTACACATGATGCGAACATCTTTTCATTATTATATTTCTGTAGTTCTTTATGACAAAGGTCTAGTGTTACGCTGCTAAAATCAAACCTTCTGTTTCTACTTTTAGTCCAGAGCTCTCGAGCTATTGTCGGATTTCACTATGGTTTACTTCCGCTCTGTCGATTCTCGCAGGATATTGCTTACGGAGTGGTTTTTTTTTCCCTCTATCTCCAGTTTTCTTTCGGCATACCTTGGAATTCCGTTTTGGCTTTCGGATTTTCATATTTCTTATTAATTTTTCTGTTGATTTGTCTTCATGTATATCTCTTTCTTCAATGTAGTTAGTTTCCAGTTAGTGCTTTTATATTTTCTTGCACATAAATTGTTTCTTCTTCTTCTTCTTCTTCTTCTTCTTCTTCTTCTTCTTCTTCTTCTTCTTCTTCTTCTTCTTCTTCTTCCACTCCTCCTCCTCCACTACTACTACTACTACTACTACTACTACTACTACTACTACTATCTATTATTTAATTAATTTATACTACTAGAACAACAACAACAACGACCACAACTATTACTACTTCTAATCTTTTCTACTCTAGGCACAAGGCACGAAATTTGGAGGGAGGCGGGCAGTCGATCAGATCGACCCAGAAAGGAAGAAAGACAGAGTCAACCTTGGCGGAATTTGAACTCAGAATGTAAAGACAGACAAAATACTGCTAAGTATTTCGCCCGGTGTGCTAACGCTTCTTATTTCTTTTTCTTTATTGCCCACCAGGGGCTAAACATAGAGGGGACAAACAAGGACATACAAAGGGATTAAGTCGATTACATTGAACTCAGTGCCAACTTGTACGTATTTGATTGACCCCGAAGGGATGACAGGTACAGTCGACTTCGGCGGAATTTGAATTGAGAATGTATAAATGGACGAAATGCCGCTGAGCATTTTGTCCGGCGTGTTAACGATTCTGCCAACTAACCCTAATAATGTTAGCAACAACTACAACAATAATAATAACAATAATAATTAGTGGTCCCAAATTTTGATGCCAGGCCAGCAGGTTTTGAGGGGAGGGGGAAGTCGATTATGTCAACTCCAGTACTTGACCAATGTTTAGTTTATCGATCTTAAAACTATGAAAGACGAGGTCGACCTCGGTGGCATTCGAACGCAGAACGTAAAGACAGACGAAATGCCGCTTAGAATTTTATCCGGCATGCTAACCTACCTCCCAGATCGACGCCAAACAGCAATAACATCAACCGTAATAATCCTTTCAACTAAAGGCACAAGGTCTGAAATTTTTGGGGAGGAGGCTAGTCGATTATATCGATCCAAGTGTATAACGGGTACTTATTTCATCGACCATGAAAGGTATGAAAGGCAAAGTCGATCCCAGCGGAATTTGAACACAGAATATAAAGACGGACGAAATACCGCCAAGCATTATTCCCGGGGAGCCAACCATTCTGGCAGCTCACCGCCTTGAACAACAGCAGTAGCAGCAGCAGCAGCAGCAGCAGCATGCCGTTCTAGAATTTGGACCTGGAGATCTCCATTTCCAGCGAACTTCGAGGGCCACCTCCCAGTGGTGTCGGGCGTCAACGAAGAGCCCTCAACTACAACAAGGCGACCGAAGTTTTTTTTTCCAGGGTCTGGGGTCTCCCGCCCCTAAGCCCTAGACCTTCACCCTTACCTGTCTTGTTGCTTAACAACAACAACTACAACAGCAGCAGCAGCAACAATGCTTATCCTTTCTACTAAAGGAACAAGGTTCGAAGTTTTGGTGGAGGGGTAAGTCGCTGACATGGACCCCAGTACTCAACTGGTACTTAATTTATCGACCCCGAAAGGATGAAGGGCAAAGTCAACCTCGGCGGAATTTGAACTCAGAACGTAACGAACGAAATGCCGGTAAGCATTTTGCCTGGCGTACTAACGTTTCTGCTAGCTCGCCGCCTTAACAACAACAACAACAACAATGATACAGATTATCCTTTCTACTAAATGTACAAGGCCTGAAATTTGGGGGGGGAGGGGTAAGTCGATTACATCGACCCCCAGCTCTCAACTGGTACTTAATTCATCGACCCCGAAAAGACGAAGGGCAAAGTCGACCTCGGTGGAATTTGAACTCAGAACTCAGAACAACATCGATAACAATAATAATAATGGTTTCACAATTAGGTACAAGGCCAGCAATTTCCGAGTATGTGCTCAACTGGTGCTTATTTTTTTATCGAATGTGAAAGGATGAAAGGGAAAGTCGAATCAGAAAGGATGAAAGGCAAAGTCGACTCATCCAGTCGTGCCTTTCATCCAGGCGTACAAACGATTCCAGCAGCTCACCCGTGGATTGACAGAATCATTAAAATGTCGAGAAAGTACTTTGCGTTATTTCTTTCGGCTGGTTACGTCCTAAATCAAAGGAAGTCGAGGCTGATGAAATAAATTACTAGTTACGTACTGAATCCAACAGCGTTTCTTGAAAACTCGCCACACATTTCATGCCTTGTGCATATGCTAATATCAAATAATTTCAGTAGCCCTAATTCCATTGCTGCTTTGACTGTGGAGGCGCAATGGCCCAGTGGTTAGGGCAGCGGACTCGCGGTCATAGGATCGCAGTTTCGATTCCCAGACTGGGCGTTGTGAGTGTTTATTGAGCGAAAACACCTAAAAGCTCCACGAGGCTCCGGCAGGGGATGGTGGTGATCCCTGCTGTACTCTTTCACAACAACTTTCTCTCACTCTTACTTCCTGTTTCTGTTGTACCTGTATTTCAAAGGGCCGGCCTTGTCACTCTCTGTGTCACGCTGAATATCCCCGTGAACTGCGTTAAGGGTACACGTGTCTGTGGAGTGCTCAGCCACTTACACGTTAATTTCACGAGCAGGCTGTTCCGTTGATTCGGATCAACCGAAACCCTCGTCGTCGTAACCGACGGAGTGCTTCCATTGCTGCTTTGACTGTAACTACTGAACACAACTCTGTGTGACTTGTATATACAAAGGATTGGATCTTGGTTTTGCTGTTTCTGTTGCATTGAATGTACTCCAGGCAGTCGCTGTGCGCTGCCCATTAGTGATATTTTCGTGTGTTGTACATATTTGCATGTCATGGTGATTTTTACTATGTATTTGCATGGTTTTTACTATCCCCGTTGCAGTAATTAATATAATGCAGTTTATTTTTGGTTTCCACCCTCTCCTTCATACTGTCTCCATTTTCAGAAATGGAATGTGATTATTTGGTTAATTAT
>NW_021834283.1:0-2500 GCF_006345805.1 Octopus sinensis
CTTTGTAGTCAAAACTACTAAAATAAAACAATTGTACCGAATGCAAAGTTTACAATTTGTTTTATTAAGTAATTTTGACTGCAAAGGTCCCTCCTAGCGTGCGGTAACTATGAATAATAGTAACCCTCTATATAATAGAAATAAATATTTTCAAAGTGGAAAATTTCAGATTTTTTTCTCTACGAGGTTTTTCAAGCTAACTACTGATAATTTCTTATAAAGATTTTATCTTAATTTAAAAAAAAAAATATATATATGTATTATATATTGTGTCATCCCATAAATAATGCGGATTTTTCAATTGCATGAACTAAAAGTCGGAATGGGACGGGATAAACTACCTGCATCAACTTGCTATAAAAGCAGGCAGTAATTTTACCTTGTCCTTATTCTTAGTGCAAGTTTTGAAGAGTGCTTTTCGATTTTAACAGTTTTATTTTTTTCAAAGCTATAATGGAAGTGTTAAAGAAGCATATTCGTCATATTTGGCTTTATATGACTTCAATAAAGGCACAATGCAATGGAAAACGCGAGGAATATTAATGCAGTAAGATGTGGATTGGGCAATAAGCGTAACCAGTGTCAACGGTGGTTCCAGAAATTTCAAGCCGGAAGCTACAGCCTAAAAGACGAGCCTCATGCTGGAAGATCTGTAGAGCTTGACGAGGAACATCTGCAAAACCCCGTTGGAACAAAATTCCACCGTAACTGTTGAGAGACTACCAGAGAAGCTTGGATTTAGCCATTCAGCCATTCATCGACACCTGCGTGTCATCGGAAAAGTCAGCAAATTGGGTCAATGGGTTCCTCACAAACTTTCCGAGTCTAATCGCGCGCAGAGAGTGAATGCGCGCTCTTCCTTGCTGTGACGTCTCACGAATGAACTTTTTATGGACCGAATAGTGACTGGTAACGAGAAACGTCAAGGGCCGAAGACAGTGGGTAGGGAAAAGAGAAATACCGGCACCCAAAGCTGAAGAAGGTCTTCACCCACGTAAGGTGGGATATGAAAGGTTTAGTCCACTTTGAAGTTTTAAACCCAAACTAAACGATAACAAAGGCGATCTACTACTTAAGTTAGCGCTAGGAGAAAAACAACCATCTTTGCTTTCAAGACGAAGGGTGTTATTCCATCAGGATAATGCCCAGTCACGTACAGCGAGGATGACATTCCAAAGGCTGGAGCATTTTGAATGGGAAACGATGCCCACCCACCATATTCACCGGACATTGTCCCATATGATTATCTTTTATTTGGCAGTCTTCAAAATCATTTGGACAGGAAAAATATGAATTCTGTAGACGAGGTCAGAACTATACTGGTGGAGTACTTTTCGTCACAGACAAGGGGAATTTTGGAAGAGGGGCCTTGCAAGTCTACCAGATAGATGGGAAAGCATTTTAGGAAATGAAGGAGAGTATATTTTAGATTAAAAAAGGACTTTATTTATCTTGATTTTGAAAAATATAAGCATAAAAAACCACACTATTTATGGGATGACCCAATATGTATATGTACATGTATATATATACATACATACCTATATACATACACACACACACACACATACACACACACACACACACACACATATATACATACAGGAGTGGCTCTGTGGTAAGTAGCTTGCTTACCAGCCACATGGTTCCGAGTTCTGTCCCACTGCGTGACACCTTGGGCAGGTGTTTTCTACTATAGCCTCGGGCCGACCAAAGCCTTGTGAGTGGATTTAATAGACGGAAACTGAAAGAAGCCCGTCGTATATATGTATATGTATATATATGTGTATGTGTGTGTGTGTGTGTGTGTGTGTGTGTGTGTCTGTCCCCATCAACATCGCTTGACAACCGATGCTGGTGTGTTTACGTCCCCGTAACTTAGCGGTTCGGCAAAAGACCGATAGAATAAGTATTAGGCTTACAAATAATAAGTCCTGAAGTCGATTTGCTCGACTAAAGGCGGTGCTCCAGCAAGGCCGCAGTCAAATGACTGAAACAAGTAAAAGATACATACGTTGTCTGATCAATAAATATCCAGACTGCTGCTATAGTAACGAAGCTAAAGCACGCAGAGTAAAACCGCTTGGCACAGATTGACCCTGAACTCTGCTGTGCACGCGCACTAGGTTTTGATGTTCTAGCTCACTTCCGCTGTTTACAGTAGTGCTTGGAAGGAACGTGTGTCGCGTGTGATCGTCGCATTGGTCATGACAGAGAATGTTGAGCAAAGAATCTGCATCAAATTTTGCCAAAAGTTTGGTGATACCGGCAAAGTTTTCAAAAATTTTTTATCGTTCTCAATACGATCAATGAAATCTTGTGTAACTGAAACCCGAGTGTCTTTCCGGTCTGCTGAAAGCAGTTTCGGCATTAATTTGGCAGACACGCGTCTCGTACCCAAATCTTCAGTGATAATGGGGCTGAACTGACCGTAAGTAATCTGCACATCCTCTGATAACTCACGGATGGGGATTCGACGATTCCCCTTTCAGCTGCACGC
>NW_021834283.1:5000-12500 GCF_006345805.1 Octopus sinensis
TAATACATACACACACCTATATTTCCACACCCACCCCGGTCTCAATTAAACTTTCCCCCACCCCAATACTCATAGCTTTTCCCCCTCTCTTTCTCACTTTCTTCAATTTCTCTTACTTTCCCCCCTTTGCTCTCACTATTTCACTATTTCTTTCTTACTGAACAATTAGCAATATTATCTACGTCCATTCATATATTAATACGTCGATGTGTATATTCGTATACATAGAGACACACGGGCTCCTGCTCATACACAGCAGCACAAACCTTCCCACTCATTCAATGACCCACTTACTCAATGACCCACTCACTCACCCACTACCACTCTCTTTCTCTCTCACACATACATACTTAAATCCTATTTATATAGGCATCTGGAAGTACGATCTTTTTTAATGCCATACAAGTGCATATATATATATATATATATATATATATATATATATATATATATATATATATATTATAATATTATATAGTATATATAAAAAAATACAAACTGGGACGAGAACGCAAAACATTTAGAAGACGATACAAAAAACACGGACGGGACATTCGAAGCCTTCAATCTTCAGTCAAGAACTGAATCATCCTCGCAATTTCGGCTGATTAATCTTGAGATTGCTCCGATCTGACCAGCCCCAAAGGAAAATCTAAGCCAAGCGCATTAGATTCCTTGGACGAAAGCCTCGAATGTATACAAAACAAGGACGGAAAAACGGACGATGTTACACGAATAAGAATACAAAAATACATAAAAACAATAATGATAATAACAATAACAAATATATATATATATATATATATATAGAGAGAGAGAGAGAGAGAGATAAATGAAAGAATGGAGTCGAACGACGATTTAACAAAATTCCTTTATTCTCGACATATGTTTCGAAGACTGCATATTCTTAATTCCGAAGGAATAAAGGGTGCATTATGCCGCCTTCTCATCAGGAAAGACAAGGAACTTATGTCAGCATCATGACGAACAAAAACTCTTAGATGACTGCCCACACGGAGTCCATAGTGAGTCCATGTAGCTTCAACCGTGCTTTCTGACGTAAATTTGCTACCCGGGTATCGGTTAACCGAATTATCCATACTAGGATAATTCATTCAACTACTTAAACACACACACACACACACCACACAAACACCCCACAACACACACACACCACACACACACCACACACACGCACACACACACACACGCACACACACACATATATATATATGTATATATATCAGTTTAGTAAGTAAGTTCTTGGACACTTTTAACATATCACTTTATTAACAATTGAAAAAAACACCAACAAAGAACAATCAATCCAAAAGGTAATCATCCTCGTTATCGATCACCTTTTGCCAGAAATCGAGTGGTTTTGAATCAATAAAGTCGTAAAGGAATGATTTCACATCTTCTTCGTTTTCGAACTCTGTATCGCCAATCGCGCGTTGCAAGGCAGAGAATAAGTGATAGTCAGAAGGGGCAAGGTCAGGAGATTACAGTGGGTGCACCATAATCTCCCAGCCCACCTCCTTCAGCTTCTCTGACGTCTTCTTTGCACGATGTTCTGGCGCATTGTCTTGTTGGTAAATTATCTTCTTCAAATTTGAGCATTTTTCGGCCAGTGCGACCTTTAGATGGTCGATTTGTTCGCAGTAGACATCCTTGACATCGGTGGTATTGCGTGGGAGAAGATGAAACATGATCACACCCCGGCAATCCTACCAAACTGAGATCATAACCTTCTTTTGCACAAGCGGTCCTTTTGGTGAATGTTTTGGCTGTTGATCTTTGCTACACCAGGATCATCTGCGATGCTACTCTAGGCTATAACGTACTATAACGTATGCTAATATATAATGATACCCCACTGTAAACGCTTAGATAGTGGCAAGCTAGCATAATCGCTAGCATGTCGGACAAAAAGCTTAACACTATTTCTTGCAGTGCTTTACGTTTCGGGTTCAAATTACACCAAGATCAACTTTGCCTTCCTCATCCTTTCGTGGTCAATAAAATAAAGTACCAGCCAAGTATGAGGTCGATGTAATCGACTTGTCCCATCTCCTCAGATTTGCTGGCCTTGAACATTGCAACGAATCGGCGTCTCGTCCAGGGTCAATGTTGTGGTCTTGGTCACTTGTGCGCCATGGTAACCATGAAACCGACCTTATGAATCCTAGGGCTAAACAAATGCTATTACAATATACTACTATAAACTATTAAAGAGTAAAGGATAAAGACACCCTTTGGTCATGAATGACCATGGGATTGCACCAAGAAAGTCCCCCCCCTCGAGGCACAAGTCCAGGCAAATTTGTTTATGGAAGACCAGCAGCCGCCCATGCATACCAGCCTCCTCTCTCTACGCCACCAATGTTGTCCAAGGGAAAGGCAAAGGCCGATACAGCTTAGCACCAGTGATGTCGCAACTCATTTCTACAGCTGAGTGAACTGGAGCAACGTGAAATAAAGTGTCTTGCTCAAGAACACAACACGCAACCCGGTCCGGGAATCGAACTCACTACTTCATGATTGTAAGTCCGACGCTCTAACAACTGACCCATGCTATTACACACTATTGTATTTACTATGTTATATGCAGCTATAGTCATTTTTATATTGTTATGTATTATATGTGGCCCTTTTCAAGCCTAGCCAGGCTCATGGGTCCGGTTTCCCGGTTTCTGTGGTGTATGTGTTTCCCCCAGCTGGACGGGACGCCAGTCCATCGCAGCATTACTCAAGAAACAGGAAGAGAGAGTGAGAGAAAGTTGTGGCGAAAGAGTACAACAGGAGTCGCCACCACCCCCTGCCGGAGCCTCGTGGAGCTTTTAGGTACTTTCGCTCAATAAACACACACAAAGCCCGGTCTCGGAATCGAAACCGCGATCCTCCGACAGCGAGTCTGCTGCCCTAACCACTGGGCCATTGCGCCTCCACTTATGTATTATGTACTATTATATAATGTTTTATGTGACTCAGTCCTATTGATATCCAAATTTTATTGATTGCAATTTAATAAGAACATCCTACACCCACAACATTGCGGTGCACATACTTAGACGCATTCATACGCGCACAATCGGATGTATACATGCACCTATACACACACATATACATGCACGTACTCACATACGTGTGTGTGTGAGTGTGTGGGCACGAGTCTATGACATACAGTATATTATATACATAGTCATACACACATGCATATACATACATACATACATGTATAATTTGGTCAACAGAGACCAAAGTGGATGTAAGTACAAGGCCTTACAAATGTTACACACACACACACACACACACACACACAAATACATACAAGCATAGATATATGCATACATTCATGCGTGCATGCGTGCATGCATACATGCATACGTTTTACCTCAGCATTACTTTGATGGCGTGTACTGCTCTCTCATTCAATAAAAATAATAACGAAAATACATATGCGCATACGCCATGATAGATCGTTAGCTCCTACACGCATTTTTTTCTGTCCTTGTTTTTTTTTCTGTGTATCTTTCTGTCGAAGAGCGTAGGCTCGAAACGTAAAAGACTTTTTTCTATTTCTATTCCTGAGCGCTATACTAATACATTTATTTGTATGTACTCCACCTGCCTTCGTCTTTTGTTTATTTTCGTCAACTTTCCCGTTGTATATATATATATATATATATATATATATATATATATATATATATATATATATATGCATACATACATACATATATATATGTATATAAATACATACGTATACATGCGCGTATATATATATATATATACGCACACACACACATACATACATACATACATACATACATACATACATACATACATACATACATACATACATACATACATACATACATACATGCATTCCTACGTACATACAGGCGAGCAAATGCATGCATTCACTGTTAGTGATTTCCTTACCATTCTTCTGTTTAGTTGTAAAAGAGCGACCAGGAAGAACGTAATTAAAATAACGACGTTAATATGGCGTATTCTCTTTGAAGACGCTGACCAAATGAACGAAACGAGATTAGAATAACCACATTATTGGTAGAATGTCTTCAAAATAGATTGTCTGAACTGTTGATAGGAGAACACGATAAACTTCCCTCACAGTGTATTCCAAAAGTTTCTCTTATTAGCGCCTGGTCGGCTTCTAAAGATAGCATTATAACTAACTAACTATGTTTCAGTGTGTCGGATAGGTTGACCTTGCTGTTAGTTGATATACTCTCCAACCAGCCTCTTCCCGCCCCAAAAATACAAAGCAAAAAACAAAAGCCACAAAAATAAGAAAAATAAAAAACAAGCGAAAAAAAGCCAACATCTGTCAAGAGCTAAAGATTCGATTATCGATTCGATTCTGATATTTGTAGAATATATCTTTTATCTTTTATCATTTAATTTGTTTCAGTCACTGGTCTGCGGCCATGCTGGGGCACCGATTTGAAAAGTTGTAGTCGAAGAAATCGAAACCAGTAATAATGTTTTCTTTCTTTTGTTTGTTTGTTGAAGTTTGGTTCTTATTCTATCGGTGTCAGTCTGTTTTGTCGAACCGCCTGGTTTAAGGGACGTAAACAAACCAGTATTTGTTGTCAAGCGGTGTATGTGTGTGTGTGTGAGCGTGCGTGTGTATGTATGCGTACGTGTTTGGATGTGTGTATGTGTAACAAACACAAACACCTGACCGCATACACTTTCTCTCTCTCTCAAACACACACGCACACAAGCACATACATATACACAATCGGCTTCTACTCAGTTTCTTATTTCTTTATTGCCCACAAGGGGCTAAACATAGAAGGGACAAACAAGAACAGACAAGGGGATTAAGTCGATTACATCGACCCCAGTGCGAAACTGGTACTTAATTTATCAACTCCGTAAGGATGAAAGGCAAAGTCGACCTCGGCGGAATTTGAACTAAGAACGTAGCGGCAGACGAAATACCTATTTCTTTACTACCCACAAGGGGCCAAACACGGAGAGGATAAACAAGGACAGACAAACGGATTAAGTCGATTATATCGATCCCAGTGCGTAACTGGTACTTAATTTATCGACCCCGAAAGGATGAAAGACAAAGTCGACCTCGGCGGAATTTGAACTCAGAACGTGGCGGCAGACGAAATACCGCTAAGCATTTCACCCGGCGTGGGTAACGTTTTTGCCAGCTTGCCGCCTTCTACACAGTTTCTGTCAATCAAATTCAATCACAAGGCATATGTCGGTCCGGGACAAATATAGAAGACAGTTGACCAAGACGCTGCGCTGCGCTGTCGAACTGAAATCGATCCTACGTGGTTTGTAAAGCGAGCTTCTTAACTGCACAGGCATCTCAGAGTTGTTTCTTTAAAACTAACCCCATCATCCCTCTCCTTGAGTATCCCATTCCGTCTGTCTGTCTGCCTCTCTTTCTTTCTCTATTTGTATCCCATTCTCTCATTCTTACACGATTGCTTTTTGTTAAAACACTAATTCTGTCACATTATTGTTGTTTGTTCCTTCTCAAGCCATGCCTGGCTCATAGGGCGGGTTTTCCGGTTTCCTTCGCGTATAGGTTCCCCATCTGGACGAGACACCGGTCCGTCGCAGGTGAGCTGCAAGGTGCAGGAGGAAAGAGTGAGAGAAAGTTGTGGCGAAAGAGTCAGCAGAAGTTCGCCATTACCTTCTGCCAGAGCTCGTAGAGCTTAGGTGTTTCGCTCATAAACACACACATCGCCCGGTCTGAAATTCGAACCAGCGAGTCCGCTGCTCTAACCATTAGGCCATGTGCCTTCACTCTGTCACATTAAGTTAACAACATACCATTACTAATTCTGCCTTTGTTATCTCCCCCTATTACTCACTCTTCCTCTTTGATTTCTCCTATTGCTATCTTAATGGATTTCATAAATTTAGAATGATGAGTTCATCTGCCGTGTAAATAGATGAGACAACACTGTTGTCTTGGGAAAACCATTTCTTCAGCAGAGAAGAAATAAAATAGATACATATATAAACAAACAAAAAAGAAAAAGAAAAAGAAAAATATATTTTTTCTGCCAATGAAGGGTTTTGCTCTCCAAGGCATAAGAATTTATGCCAAATTTATGATTTTTACTGACACAGGTAACCACTAGTTTCTTCGGGTTATTGGCATTTTTTTTGTTTTCTGTCTTTATAGCTTTCATTTTCAGAAAACAAAACTCCGCCCCCTCCTCCTCCTCGTCGTCCTGCTGCTGCTACTACTACTACTACTCCATAATTGAATAAATGAGACAAATTCCATTTTTCGTCTTTCTAATAGCCGTATCGTGGCACTCCGTCGGTTACGACGACGAGGGTTACAGTTGATCCGATCAACGGAACAGCCTGCTCGTGGAATTAACGTGCAAGTGGCTGAGTACTCCACAGACACGTGTACCCTTAACGTAGTTCTCGGGGAGATTCAGCGTGACACAAGGCTGGTCCTTTGAAATACGAGTACAACAGAAACAGGAAGAAAGTGTGAGAGAAAGTTGTGGTGAAAGAGTACAGCAGGGTTCGCCATCACCCCCTGTCGGAGCCTCGTGGAGCTTTAGGCGTTTTCGCTCAATAAATATTCACAACGCCCGGTCTGGGAATTGAAACCACGATCCTACGTCCGCGAGTCAACTGCCCTAACCACTGGGCCATTGCGCCTCCGCAATAACCTTGTCTTCGGAATAAAGAAAAATAAGAAACAAACAAAGAGCAAAAAAAACTTTAGATAAATACGTGTACTGAATATATGATGTTGTAACGGCGACGGATTGGCAAGATTGACAGAGCAGAGAACAAAATACCTTGTGGTGCTTATGACAGTTCTTTATATGTTGAGTTCCCGTGATGTCAAGCTGTATCGGCTCTTGTCCTTTTCGTGGAGAATATCGGTGGTTTGGCGCGGGGAAAACTGCTACGTGCGAAAGTCTTCAGTTAAAAAAAATACCCCAAATTGCTACTTCTGCACTCTACAGAGTATAATTCAAGTTGTAGATACAAAGCCGGCTCTGACTGATGGAGAAATAAAAAGAAATCGAAGCTGAAACGGCTTACTGCTATAAAACTTTACACACGCCTGTGACATAAGGCATCGTGTAGAGTTTATACGATGGTTGACGGAAAGCTATTCTTCGTGCAAGAAAAGCATTGCTGGATCTTTTACGATATCCATGGACGAATTTTGGCAAATCTTATTGTAGGTGAATCTAGTGAAGCTAGAACTAACATCTCCACCACAGAAGTACAACTGTAACTAATGTTATGTTTTTCTTGCTAAAATTTAGTTATATTCACGATGACAATGTCGGGCTACAAATCATTGCCCTTTCAGGAGGCGTGGCTGTGTGGTAAGTAGTTTACTTCATAACCACATGGTTCCGGGTTCAATCCGACTGCGTAGCACCTTGGGAGGGTGTCTTCTATTATAGCTTCGAGCCGACCGAAAGCCTTGTGAGTGGATTTGGTAAATGGAAA
>NW_021834283.1:17500-20000 GCF_006345805.1 Octopus sinensis
AGTAGGTGCATTAGGTATGATAAAAAAAATCTAGACGAATACATAGCAAAAACACCAGGACTTACAAACACATATAACATACAGAAAATTGCACTACTGGGCACTGCACACATCCTACGCAGAACACTTTCCATACAGTAACCATCAGAGCACCACAACAAATCACAACACATACCCAAGGCACACAGAGCTGCGCTCGGTAGTGAAGTGAAAGCACGCTATAAAAACGAAACTACTGAATAATAATAATAATAATAATAATAATAATGATGATGATGATGATGATGATGATGATGACGATGACGATGATGATGATGATGATGATGATGACGATGACGATGACGACGACGACGACGACGACGACGATAATAATAATAATAGTAACGATGCTGCTGCTGATGATGATGATAATTATCCGGATGAAACATTATGTGTGGATAATGTGATTCTAAAGGTTCATTTTGTATGCCATAAAAATATAAAAGAAATGAATAAATATAGAAATGGTTTGTAAAAGGGCCAGCGATTCTATGAAGAATAAGCGATTTAAATGATGCTCTCTATTAGCGCCAGTAGTCTTTATTTAGGAAATAACGTGAAATACATTAACGAAGAAGTCAAGGCGACATTTTGCCAACTCTCACACAGAAGTACTTATCAGCTGGCTGCCAATTTGATATGTGGTTTACATTTCCAACACTCTTGCTTCACTTTAAATGGCTCTATTACCATTTTAAATATCGATCGAAGAGACTAAATCTAATTTCGAGAAAAACGTTAAAAAAGAAAAAAAAAAGATCAGGAAAAACAACCAGAGAAAAACACACAAAAACGTTGAGAATAAAATAAAGCAAATATTTAAAAAATGATTATTTATTTGATATTTTTTATTTCATTTTAATTTATTTTATTTAAAATTTTCTTTCACTTTGTTGCCAGACCTTGACCAAAATAAATTCTAAAATCTAAATTATGTTCTCTTTCTCTGTCTGTCTGGAATAGTAATGTTTGGCTTTCGCCAGGAACAAGTTCGAAGACGAGCCAGAAAAGAAAACTTATACGTTATCGTTCGATATATTAGAAATAGCTGTCAAATTTCCTTCAAATCATGCATTACCGTCTTAAATAAAGAAGGAGGTGCATTGAATAAATTAGTTTTAAATACACTTGTGTTTGGAAAAAGAAAGAAAATGGCTGCGAGTGTCAAACTTGGAACACTTTTGATCATACGGTTGCTGAACAAAGTCTGGCCTGAAATCTAGCAACAACAGCAGCAGTGGAGGCGCAATGGCCCAGTGGTTAGGGCAGCGGACTCGCGGTCGTAAGAATGCGGTTTCGATTCCCAGACCGGGCATTCTGAGTGTTTATTGAGCAAAAACACCTAAGCTCCACGAGGCTCCAACGGGACGGTGGGATGAACCCCGCTGTACTCCTTGACCACAGCTTTCTCTCACTCTTTCTTCCTACTTCTGCCACAAAGCAGAGGAACCATGGTGTAACCCACTATGGTGTGGTAAACTTTCAAACCCTAGTCTAGATTGCTAATCCTCTGTACTCCAGGATGGTTCAGCTCTCCACCCGTTAAAAGCCACCGTTTACGGAATGAGGATGACAACGTAGCTTTCGCGCCCGTGCAACCGCCAGTCTATCGCAGTCTATTCTTTGTAGCTTCGAGTAGGCTCGAATTAGAGATTATTCTTTGTGGCTAATGGCGTGAGTCCTGATTGGAAGAAGAAGAAGAAGAAGACAGTGACAGCAACGACAACGACGACGGCAATGACACGGCACTAGTCAAAGAGGGAGCCTCTTCGTCGTCATTCGACCAGCTTTAATAACAGCCAAATTCCCCCCAAACACCACATTACCATCTTAAAACAAAAATTACATTGGACAATGTAGTCCTAGATACACTGTACACGAAAATGAAATAAGAGGCAATGGCTAAAGATGGAACTCAGCGGTGTTCTAGCCTTGGACTGTTCAATCAGGACTGACTTGAAGCTAAGCGAAAACATAAGATTTTTGTAAACAAATTATAGTTGATAGAAAACCACTGGCTGTTGCAATGCAGATCGAACATTAAATATCCATAAAGACAATGACAAAAATACTAAAATGATACCTGAGAAATATTTAGCTATTCACGATATTTCGGATAAACTACCCTTTTCAAAAGAATTCACAGAAGAGAGAAATACCTGCATTTTTATTGGTTTGCTCCAAGGTCAGAACTGATATAATAGTCCTATGAATAAAAGCAATCCAATACTGTTTATGCGTAAGGCGGCGAGCTGGCAGAATCGTTAGCACGCCGGGCGAAATGCGTGGCCGTACTTCGTCTGCCGTTACGTTCTGAGTTCAAATTCCGCCGAGGTCGACTTTGCCTTTCATCCTTTCGGGGTCGATTAAATAAGTACCTGTTACGCACTGGGGTCTATATAATCGACTTAATCCGTTTGTCTGTCCTTGTTTGTCCCCTCTGTGTTTAGCTCCTTGTGGG
>NW_021834283.1:25000-27500 GCF_006345805.1 Octopus sinensis
ATTAGCCATACCAGTCGTGACTTACAGTTTCAATATCGTTAACTGGTCAATTACTGAAATATGTCAGCTCGACAGAAAAATACGAAAACTGTTGATAATGCATAGGATGCACCACCCTAAGGCAGATACAGAACGACTTTATCTGCCAAGAAAAGAGGGAGGCCGTGGTCTTTTACAACTGGCAATAACAATGAAGATTGCTACAATTGGCCAAGACACCTACCTGAAAAAGTCTGAGGACTGGATGTTAAAACTTGTCTCAATACATGAAAACAAGAAAGCATCATACTCAGTAACAAAACAGGCAAAGGAATATCTAAGTGAATTCCGAATACAACAAATTTCGGAATTAGAGATAGACATACAAGAAACAAGCACAGAAAAAGCTAGGCGCATGAAAACCCGTGCCAAAACTGCGGCCTTAGATATTCTGAATAATAAATGGCAAGAAAAACCTCTCTATGGCAAATACCCAAAGAGAGCGAATAATGCAGATATTGACAAAGCCCTGACCCATCAATGGCTAATGGCCTCTGGCTTAAAATCTGAAACAGAAGGGTTTATCATAGCAGCTCAAGATCAATGCATACCAACAAGAAACTACCAGGCCAACATATTAAAGAACGGCAGTAGCCCAACATGTCGTGTATGTCGACAACAAAATGAAACCATTGATCATGTTGTCTCCAAATGCAGTCTTCTAGCGCCTACAGAGTACCTCAGTAGGCATGATAGAGCTGCACAATATATTCACTGGGTAATTTGCAAAAACCTGGATTTGCCCCATGAAAAAAACTGGTGGGAACACAATCCACCTCCAGTGCTTGAAAATGACCACATCTCACTCCTCTGGAACTTCACCATTCAAATTGACAGAAAGATAGATGCAAATAGGCCAGACATCATATTGAAAACTTCAGACAAGAACATGCCTCCTTATTGATATGACTGTCCCAATCGATATAAACGTATCTGTCAAGACCTACCAAAAACTGAGCAAATATAAAGATCTTGAAATAGAAATCAGCAAAATGTGGAACCTGAAGACTAAAACAATACCTGTTGTCATAGGTGCCCTGGGAATGATAGCGAAAGGGGCTGATTGCTACCTAACTCAGATACCAGGAAACCCCAAAATGGCAGAAATTCAAAAGATAGTGCTCATATCCTATGCAAAATACTCACTATGTAATCCCAAGGTTTAAAACAAACTTTAAAAAAAAAAATTATTTATTAGACATTCACTAGTACAACACCAACCCCACCCAAATATATGGCACACTAGGCACAACAACAACGTGAACTGCCAACCTGTTGTCTCTTGAGGTCTCTGGGTGAGACTTGGAGTCAACTTGTACAAACATAAAGCAAAAGTCAAACATAGAATAATAATAATAATAATAATAATAATAATAATAATAATAATAATAATAATAATAATAATAATGATGATAATGATGATGATGATGAGGATGATGATGATGATGATGATCTCTTTCATCTCTTTTTCAGTCATTTGAATGCGGCCATGCTGGAGCACCGCCTTTAGTCGAGCAAATCGACCCCAGGATTTATTCTATGTAAGCCTAGTACTTATTCTATCGCTCTCTTTTGCCGAACCGCTAAGTTAGGGGACGTAAACACACCACCATCTGTTGTCAAGCGATGTTGAGGGGACAAACACAGACACACAACACACACGCACACACACACACACACACACACAACACACACACACACACACACACACAACCCACACACATATATATATAATATAATATACATATATACAACGGGCTTTTTCAATATCCGTCTACCAAATCCCTCACAAGCTTTGGTCGGCCCGAGGCTATAGTAGAAGACACTTGCACAAGGTGCCACGCAGTGGAAATGAACTCGGAACCATGTGGTTGATACAAGCTACTTACCACACAGCCACTCCTGCGCCTATGATAATAATAATAATGATGATGATGATGATGATGATGATGATGATGATGATGATGATGAATGGTGGTGATGATGATGATGATGACGATGATGATGATGATGATGATGATAATAATAATAAATAATAATAATAATAATAATAATAATAATAATAATAATAATAATATCCTGCATCGTAAAGAAAGAGGATGAAAAATTGCCCGTTTGATTCCAGCGTCATAAAGAAAGAGGACAAAAAAATACAATCCCTTAAAATTTGAAATAGGAAGAATCCGATAATGAGAATAGTAAAGGTCGTGCCTGTAATAATTGGCACGTTGGTAACAGCAAGCAAAAATATAGACAAATGGCTGAAGGAGATTGGGATGGAATGCCCGGTGGAACTCCTACAGAATTTTTTTTTTCTCGTAGGGACAGCAACGGTTATCAGGAGAGTTCTAAGCATTTGAAAGACAGCTGAAACATTTAGAAACACCCTACCTACGTAAATCATACCTGGAATAACACCGAACCTGAACTAAAACAAAATAATAATAATAATAATAATAAT
>NW_021834283.1:30000-40000 GCF_006345805.1 Octopus sinensis
GTGGAATTAACGTGCAAGTGGCTGAGACCTCCACAGACACCCGCTCCCTTAATGTAGTTCTCTGAAAAATTTCAGCGTGATACAGAAAGTGACAAGGCTGATCCTTCGAAATACAGACACAACACAGTTTTGTCAGCTGAGCCAGAGGGAAGAACCTGGAATAAAGTGTCTTGCTCAACGCGCCACCAGGAACCGAACTCACGACCTTACGATCAGGAACCAGTACCCTAACCTCTAAGCCACTCGCCTTCCTATGTACTCTCTTACTCTTTACTCTTTTACTTGTTTCAGTTATTTGACTGCGGCCATGCTGGAGCACCGCCTTCAGTCGAGCAAATCGGCCCCACGACTTATTCTTTTTAAGCCTAGTACTTATTCTATCGGTTTCTCTTGTCGAACTACTAAGTTACGGGGACGTAAACACACCAACATCGGTTGTCAAGCGATGTTGGGGGACAAACACAGACACACAAACATGCACACACACACACAACACACGCACGCACACACACAGACACACAGACACAGACACACACACAGACACACAGACACACAGACACACACACACACACACCCACACACACATAACAATATATATATAATATATATATATATATATATATATACGACGGGCTTCTTTCAGTTTCCGTCTACCAAATCCACTCACAAGGCTTTGGTCGGCCCGAGGCTATAGTAGAAGACACTTGCCTAAGGTGCCACGCAGTGGGAATGAACCCGAAACCATGTGGTTGGTAAGCAAGCAACTAATTCGCTCTTCTCGGCGCATACATTGGCGCAGGCTTGGCTGTGTGGCTGAGAAGCTCGCTTTCAAATCACCGGGATTCGGATTTCGGATTTCGAATTGTGATATTGGTTGGATCTCAAAACAGAAATCCCTAAATTAGCTTAGAGTCATCATCACTGCAGGACTGTATTAATGTCGTCGTGAGAGGGTTACAGCTTTAATTTACCGTCGTAAATACCAATTGGAAAAGGGCTGAATAAAAAAAAAGTAAATAAAAAAAAATTGGCTTTAATATCAGTAAAATTTGTTGACTGCCAATTTCTCATCAATTATCGATATTAATTACCCATTTGTTTGTCGAAAGTTTCTATTAAACGCAGGATGCCAGGTTTTACCGATTTAACATCGGTCTCATCGAAATGACCTTTATATATGTAGGCGTAAACATGTGTTCACTCACCACCGCGCACGTAAACATACTCAAAGTATTCACACATACATTCTTACTTCCTTTCTTTCTCCTTTTTCTTCTTTATCTCTGTCTCATTCGTTGCTTTCTCTCAATCTCTCTCTCTGTGCCACACACATACACCCACACATGTGTGTGTATGTATATATAATATATATTATATATATCTTATATATATATATATATATATATATGCTCGCAGCTTAGTTTTTATTGGGGCTGGCCGTGTCGGAGCAATATCAGGATTAATCAGCCGAAATTTGCTACGATGATCCGGTTTCTGACTGAAGATTAAAGGCTTCGAATGACCCATCCGTTTATTGTGTTCGTCTCTTGTGTATTTCACGTTCTTGTTTTTTTATATATAATTTTTATACCTATATATATATATATATATATATATATAATAATATATATAATATACTTTATTTTAAGCAGCAGAAAATTCAACAAAATCTGTTACTCTGAGTTTCTCGTTGCCGTTCATCAGACAGTTTTTGCTAGAATGGAACCTATATCAATTCCTATATATAGGATTGATATATCGGTTCCATTCTAGCAAACTGTCTGATGAACGATAGGAATTGATATATCGGTTCCATTCTAGCAAAAACTGTCTGATGAACGGCAACGAGAAACTCAGAGTAACTGATTTTGTTGAATTTTCTGCTGCTTAAAATAAAGCATATTACTCTACCACTGGTATTTGAGTACTCTTTTTCCACCTTGTTTCACATTTATGTGTTTACTCCGGTATATATATATTATATATATATATATATATATATGTATATATATATATATAATATATAATATATATGATATAATATATATATAATATGCTCGCAGCTTAGTTTTTATTGGGGCTGGCCGGTTCGGAGCAATATCAGGATTAATCAGCCGAAATTTGCTACGATGATCCGGTTTCTGACTGAAGATTAAAGGCTTCGAATGACCCATCCGTTATGTGTTCGTCTCTTTGTGTATTTCACGTTCTTGTTTTTTTATATATAATTTTTATACCTATATATATATATATATATATATATATATATATATTATATATATATATACTTTATTTTAAGCAGCACAGAAAATTCAACAAAATCTGTTACTCTGAGTTCTCGTTGCCGTTCATCAGACAGTTTTTGCTAGAATGGAACGATATATCAATTCCTATATATAGGATTGATTATCGGTTCCATTCTAGCAAAAACTGTCTGATGAACGATAGGAATTGATATATCGGTTCCATTATTTAGCAAAAACTGTCTGATGAACGGCAACGAGAAACTCAGAGTAACTGATTTTGTTGAATTTCTCGCTCTTAAAAAAAGCATACTTATTACTCTACCACTGGTATTTGAGTATCTTTTCCCACCTTGTTTCACATTTATGTGTTTACTCCGGTATATATATATTATATATATATATATATATATATGTATATATAATAATATATATATATATATATATATATATATATCTGTATATACGCATATACATATATATGTACATATATATGTATGTGTATGTACATATGTATATATATTTATATATCCACATGTAAACAGACACACACACTCATATACATGTATGTATCTACACAGAGATGCCCCCACACATATAAAAGTACTTAGGGTGCACAACGTGTTACTATTGATAAGAAGTTTTATATATTATACGTGTGTGTGTGTATGCATACACCATGATCACCGAGACCGACCAGGCTATCAGATGTTGCGACACATCACTGGTCACAATGCGCTTCACATTGTTTTAGCCTTCAAATGACGCCACCCCGCTGGTTAAGCGAGCAGGCCAACAGAAGAAAGAGTGAGAGAAAGTTGTGGCGAAAGAGTACAGCAGAGATCGCCACCACTCCCTGTCGGAGCCTCGTGGAGCTTTAGGTGTTTTCGCTCAATAAACACTCACAATGCCCGGTCTGGGAATCGAAACCGCGATCCTACGTATGTAATGTATGTGAAAGTGTGTATACAGATAAATGTATAAATGCATATTTAGTGGAGTTTAAATATTTTGTATTGGTAGTTTATGGTTTATATCTGCCTTACTAAATGTTTCACAGACATGTGTGATCATCCAGATGTGATTTTATGCGATGAAGTGGCTGAGAGTTCTAAAGATGGTTGATTGTCATTAGGCGATGTGTAAAGTTCGTTTCTGTTAGTTCTGGCTACGTGATGGGACTAGCATTTTAACGTTTACTCAAGTGCTTTATATTTAATGAATGCTGTGTGTGTATTGCTGTGTGATTGCTGAAGGGAGGACAACGTTGACAATAGGTAAGATCAGTCTTCGTTGTTTTCATTAGAAATTACAGTTAAAAATACTAAACCTAATGGTCTAAAATTAGTCAGTAGAGAGCTTCATTGATGATTGCATTATGAAAGGAAAGTTCAGTCTGCTTGTTAAGAAATACCACGGGATATTGCAATATGTGCAATCTCTTCATATTCATATTCATATTATCTGCCCCAACAGATAAAAAATTTTCACCGACAAAACACAGTAGTTTCGCTCATTATGCATCCTGGTCTAATTAGGAAGTGTCTCGGATAGTATGTTCAAAGTTATGTCGGGCATGTAATTTCTTTGGTTTTAAAGTTTTCAGTTAAAGCAGGACCGGGAGGGACATACATTGTCAGTGGACCCGAAATAGTATGTATGCTGATTAAAACCTCTCTTGAAAATGCTATTTGTGAGACCTGTGTATTTATTCAGGGTGCCATAAAGTAGAATGAGGCTCACCTTGTAAGCCACTAAATAAGAAAAACAGAATATCCTCAGTGGTTAAACGTAATGATTTCAGAAGTTACAGGTGAGTGCTTGGGATAGTGGCGGCGTAGGTAGATGCTTTTCCTTCTTAATAACGTTGGATGTTGAAAGCGATGCTGTCTAGACTGGAAAACCAGCTTTAACCTTATGAACATTGAAAAACTTATGGTATTTATGTGTGCAAATCAGATCCCAAACTGACCTCATATGCAATGACTGTGGTCGTATTACTTTCAAAAGCCAGTTTTGTTAAACATGAGTGATCAAATGTCGAGAGACAAACAGAAAATTCTACATCGTAGTTTCGTCTTCTCTGTGAGTAATAACTCAAGAGGCTGAGGACAAACGATAATTTGTTTCCTCGTTCTGAACGACCTCATAATATTTCTTACCAGTCTTCTCCACATCGTTGCTATCTTAGTAATGTATAAATGAAATGATGCATCATTACAAACACTGACTGTCCTATATATCCTGATTGCGGTGTATTTATGGGCTGACAGTGAAGAGCTTGAAATTTTCTACCTCACCACACAAGCACACACACACACACGCACACACACACACACGCACACACACACACACACACGCACACACGCACACACACACGCACGCACACACACACAGTACGCACGCGCGCACCACACACACACACACACACACACCACACACACACACACACAGTAGTAACTGTAAGCAGTGTCGAGAGGTGAACAAACTTTAGGTTAGTTCAAATATGTCTGTGGTATATTTCAGTTTCGAGACAAAAATCGCTGCAATTTACCATCAAGATACGAATTCTCTTTTATGGTAAAAGATGTGAAAACTCCTTATCTGCACAGTTTCGCCCAGTATCAGTTTCTGGCACTTTAGTCTTCTTCAGTAGGAGATACCTAAACGAAATAATCCTGGACAATACGGAATGGAATATTCCGCAACTACTGCTCTTAGCGGACAACCCGAACTGTTAACAGAAATATGGTAGACTCAACAAACATAATCGATAACTTAGATTGTTTCTTTGTTTTTGTATTTTTTTACTCGTTTCAGTCGTTTGACTGCGGCCATGCTGGAGCACTGCCTTTAGTCGAGCAAATCGACCCAGGACTTATTCTTTGGAAGCCTAGTACTTATTCTATCGGTCAGTTTTGCCGAACCGCTAAGTTACGGGTACGTAAACACACCTGCATCGGTTGTCAAACGATGTTGGGGGGGACAAACACAGACACACAACACACACACACACACACACACACTCACACACACGCACACACACACACACACACACACACACACACGTATGACGGGCTTCTTTCAGTTTCCGTCTACCAAATCTACTCACAAGGCTTTGGTCGGCCCGAGGCTATAGTAGAAGACAATTTGCCTAAAGTACCACGCAGTGGGACTGAACCCAGAACCATGTGGTTGGTAAGCAAGCTACTTACCACACAGCCACTCCTTCGCCTATAATATACAGTCTTTCTCATTTGGTTTCCAATATGGTATGCGATATCAGTACTCGACTTATGAAAGTGTAGAAAGTATCCTTAGATAATGGTATTTCTTTCTTGCTGTGCATGGGCTAACTTTTGGTACAATTTTATAGGAAGTTGTAAAAACTAGGCGTTTTGTTCCTTTTTTATTTTTGGCTCTTTCCATTTTCCAGTGAAATTTTCGATAGCTTTTTATCGGTTGTGTCATTGACTTTGCGTGGCATCTGTAATGGCCTTTCATTGTTTTCTGTGCTTAAAAAATCTTACTTCTGAAACTCAATTTGTGTTTTGCCTTGTCACCATTCACTCTTACACGAACTGCATTAACGAGACACTTGAAGATTTCTTCACATCGTTCAAGTCCAATGTGGAACACACATGCTACCTTGCTACACACACACACACACACACACACACACACACACACATACACACGTACAACAGTTTAGTTTTCTATTTTAATAATTAGCTAAATTTTTTTATCTAAATACATTTCCTGTGTCCAACAGTCTGAACGATAAGACATTTTTCAATATCTTTTAAAATGTCACTATTTCCACATGTAGCCCTCAAGGTGAAACACCAGCATATGTAAACTCAGCATTTTCAAGGAATTCGTTCTTCGTTACTGCTGTATGCTTTCTCTAATGTCTGCTGTTTAAAGCAGCGGTTCCAACCATTTTTGTTACGTATGGATTCCTCTTTCATTCCTATTTTACTCTTCTAGATCGTCATGGCCATTTGATGTTAAAAAAAAATCTTAATAAAAATCTCTTTTACTTGTTTCAGTCATTAGACTGCGGCCATGTTGGGGCACCGCCTTGAAGAATTTTTAGTCAAGGGAATCAATCTCAGTTCATTTTTTGAGAACCTGGTACTTATTCTATCGGTCTTTTAGGTAAACCGGTAAGTTACAGGGAATAAACACAGCAACCCCAACAAACGGTAGTGGGGGACGAACACAGACACAAGACATACGCACAGACACACACACATGCATACATACACACATACACACTCACACACATATATAAATTTACATATACATACATACATAACACACACACACACACACACACACATATATATACGGCGGGCTTCTCTCAGTTTCTGTCTACCAAATCCACTCACAATGCTTTGGTCGGCCTGACGCTATAGTAGAAAACACCTACCCAGGGTGCCACGCAGTGGAACTGAACCTGAAACCATGTGGATGAGAAACAAACTTTTTACCACACAGCCACGTCTGATTTTTTTGGGGTTTTGACAGATTTTGTTTTTGTTGTTTTTTCATGAAGGTCGATACATTCTCAGTTTGAGTTTTGATTCGTTCGAAACTTTGCAACAGAATCAATAATTTTCTTCCTGTAACAGAAAAACGGATTAACTAGGAAAGTGAATAAACTCTACGGAAATTCTAAACATTGATTTAAAACTTAGTTAATGTTATATTTCTCCGTGCCACTGGCAATAACAAGTAATTTATGACTAGCCTTAAGCATGGATATTCAATTAAGTACAATTAAATATTCAAAAAAACAAAATTATCTAATTTTACCATTGGTGAAAGTTCCAGCTTTCGGATGCTGTTTATCTAAACTCTACTAACTTGGCTTCTCTTGTATTCCTCAGGATGAAACTTCGTGTATTGAACATCAATATTCAGGTGCAAGCGTGGGTATGTGGTTAAGAAAGTTGTTTTGCAACCACGTGGTCTCAGGTTCAGTCCCACTGCGCGGTGGCACCTAGGACAAGTCTTTTCTACTATAACCGCAGGCAGACCAATACCTTGTGAGTGAATATTGCTAACGAAAAATGCGTAGAAGACCATTGTGTTTGTGTGTGTGTGTGTGATGGGGTGTGTCTTCAGTTTTTAATCATTTAAACTCTTCTTCTGAAGAATGAGCTGGTTTCGAACAAAGTTACAAAGCTCCATTGGAATGTAGATAACGAAAACAATGTCACGCTTTAAACCTAAGAAAAGTCTTGCACATTTTTACCGTTCCGCTTACAGATTATATTTATAATGTTCGAATCAGTTGGTTGATTTCTTTTTCTGAAAATGCAGTCTTATCCAAACTGATAGTTAAGCATTTACATACATACATACATACATATACATACATACATACATACGTGGCCGCATTCTAATGACCGAAACAAGTAAAAAATAAAAGAAAGAGAGAAAGAAAAAGTGGCTAAGAATTTTCAAATCATTTGCCGGTGAAAATTTTTTATCCGTTGGGGCAGAGGTCATTTCCCCAGCTGATATGAATATCTCTTCGGAAATTAAATAGAAAATGGATGGATAAATACGGACAACTGCTTCGAAATCTCCAACTTATAAATTCACATAATTATAAATTCATAGATTAGAAATTCACATTTATGTCTATAATGACTGGTGCATCTGGTATAGTGAGTAGATGCCTAAATGATAACTTAGATAAGCTGGGATTTTCAGGTAAACGAAATCAACCAATCAAATCGCTCTCCCTCATTAGAAATAGTCTGTAAATGGCATAGTAAAACATGAAAGAATTTTCTCAAGTTTAGAATGTGATATGATGGAGCTTCGTATCTTTGTCAGCAACCGGCTCTTTCCTTAAAGGATGGCTTTAAATAATTAAAAATAGAAGCGAACATACATACTTATCAACAGAAGGAATATTACTCTCTTTTACTCTTTTACTTGTTTCAGTCATTTGACTGCAGCCATGCTGGAGCACCGCCTTTAATCGAGCAACTCGACCCCGGGGCTTATTCTTTGTAAGCCCAGTCTCTTTTGCCGAACCACTAAGTGACGGGGACATAAACACACCAGCATCGGTTGTCAAGCAATGCTAGGGGGACAAACACAGACACACAAACATACACGCACACATATAAATACATATATACGACGGGCCTCCGTCCACCGAATCCACCCACAAAGCCTTAGTCGGCCCGGGGCTACAGTAGAAGACATTTGCCCAAGGTGCCACGCAGTGGGACTGAACCTGGAACCATGTGGTTGGCAAACAAGCTACAACAGACCTGATATAGTTGTTTGGGATTGAATAGACTGCTCAGCAAATCGGAACATTTCGTCTAGCATCAGCGAAAAGAACATTTATGGATGACTGCTCTCGAAACCTGCAATTCCTCTATCCTGATTATAGATTTATTTGCATACTAGTACTTATTTATGAATTTGGTCATGTTACAATGACTTTCATATTTTTCCTAATACATTTCGGCAGATTGAAACGCAAATATGCTATTAGCTGTTGTATTAGTCTCAGGGAAACAGCTCTCTTGTGTGTTTATAACGCATAAATATGTGCTTATAAAAGATCAGCATTATAACACATATATCTTTATAACACACTAGAGTTATTAGTACTTTTAAATTATTAGGAATTCTGAAACACCGTTTGGCAGATATCAGCACGGATCAGAAAATAAGTTTATTTGCTGAAATTATAAACAAGACCCTCGGCTCTTCCTAATGTCATTGTTCGGAGAAGTTTCTGACTAACGAGACAAAACGATGTCGAAACACCGGATGTCTCAGAACCCTTTGCATTAATGAATGGAGTGTAGCGTGAACACATTCGTCGTAAAAGCGGAGTTGTTCTTCTGTGACAAAGGAAGGAAGGAATCACTCCGTCGGTTACGACGACGAGGGTTCCGGTTGATCCGAATCAACGGAACAGCCTGCTCGTGAAATTAACGTGTAAGTGGCTGAGCACTCCACAGACACGTGTACCCTTAACGTAGTTCTCGGAGATATTCAGCGTGACACAGAGAGTGACAAGGCCGGCCCTTTGAAATACAGGTGCAACAGAAACAGGAAGTAAGAGTGAGAGAAAGTTTTGGTTAGAGAGTACAGCAGGGATCACCACCATCCCCTGCCGGAGCCTCGGTCTCACAACGCCTGGTCTGGGAATCGAGACCGCGATCCTATGACCGTGAGTCCGCTGCCCTAACCACTGGGCCATTGCGCCTCCACTCTGTGACAAAACACACCAGCGATTAGCCAGTTCCCGTTCAAATTAACCGGAACGTATTAAGAATATGCAAGTTAGCGTCGATTATCACTGCTTATCGTGTGTATGACGATTTATTATTGGTTATTTTCTTTTATTTTTTCTTTTACTTGTTTCAGTCGTTTGACTGCGGCCATGCTGGAGCACCGCCTTTTAGTCGAGCAAATCGACCACAGGACTTATTCGTTGTTAGCCTAGTACTTATTCTATCGGTCTCTTTTGCCGAACCGCTAAGTTACGGGACGTAAACACACCAGCATCGGTTGTCAAACGATCTTGGGGGGACAAACACAGACACACAAACATATACACACACATACATATATATATATACATATATACGACGGGCTTCTTTTCAGCTTCCGTCTACCAAATCCACTCACAAGGCTTTGGTCGGCTCGAGGCTACAGTAGAAGACACTTGCCCAACAATGTGGTTGGTATGCAAGCTACTTACCACACAG
>NW_021834283.1:45000-57500 GCF_006345805.1 Octopus sinensis
AAAAAAAAAAAAAAAAGGAAATCATTCCATGTTTGAACATATCAAGCAGATTAAGATATATATCCGAACTGCAAAGGAAGAAATATATCTTTGCTCGACAAGAACAATCCTAAAACCGAACAAAAGAAAAAAGAAAAAAAAAAGAAAAGATCGTTATTTTAACTGCTTTAAAATCTCTAAATCTCTATAGAAAAAATAAAGATGGCGATATTAGGTTTGTTAGGAGAGACTAAGAAATGAGGACACAAGATGAAACAAGGAAACAAAACAAAAATAACTTGCTCAAGCATTCTTAAAAAAATATTAAGTTGCAGATGCAGTCGGTATAGTATCATCGATTTAATCAGACGATATTACACTGGAAATATATATCATTCGCGACGGTGATAGGGGTCATATATGGAGAATGGGAGAGGGCTTACAATTGAAGAGAGCCAACGTCATTGAGGATTATGGAAAAATGTGGGTCGACTGAGGCTTCAGCGGAAAATTAAGGGAATACAAAGGGCTCATGTTGCCCTAGTAACTAAATTGGTGATATACCAAAATGGTGTTTTACGCTGAAGCCATCATTAAGAAATGGTCGACAGGTTGGAAACGTTTGGTATTGGCTGAAAATTGGTTTCAAATTTTAATACAAGATCAGTAAGTTTGGAGGGGTGGGGGAGCAAGTCAATTTCATCGACCCTAGTGTTCAATAGATACTCATTTTATAGATCCCAAAAGGATGAAAAGCAAATTGACCTCGGCGGAATTAAATATATAATATGATATGAAATTACAAAATTATGACAATATAAACAAAATCTAAATCTACAGGTACAACTTAGAACATAACCCCTGTGGTAATATGTCAGAGCATTATGACAAAGGAATATCTAAAAAGGCTCGATGTCAAGAAGAACCACAAAACAATGCACAAGAGTACAGGAAGAGTACAATGAAAATAAAAGTACAAAATACGTAATCTCGCTGTTAGGAAGGAAGAAAGAAATACCGTAAATCCTCGAGTATAATCCGTATTTCCCCCCAAAATTTAAAGGTCAAAATCCCTAGTGCGTATTATATACAAGGTTAAAAATGAAAATTATTTTCTAAGCAATGTTCGAGTCTCTATTTGCTGTCCGGCAATGTTTATTCAGACGCATTTTGTGATATCGGGCGCGAAGATACCTTAAGCTAAGCCTGAAAGCAATGAAGTCATAAAAGAATCATCCATAACTTGCAGTACGCAACATTTATTAAAATAAAAGTATTCAGAACACAGAATAACAATTTGAAAACATATTTACATTCCCATATAACAGTTAAGAACATCACCATTATTGTATTAAGCATGCGCGGAAGTGTTTTTTCGACTAGGTGCTGCTAGTTTAATTACGCACGTCTCAAGTTAGAAAAAGGGTGCGTATTATACACAAGGTTTAGGTTTTTCAGAAGTACAGCCCACTAAAAATGGCAGACTATACTCGAGGATTTACGGTAAATGTTTTGGACAATGTACACCGTATATCTACTGTTTCTTGATTGCATCGCAAACAAATTATTCTTAATAGTCTTAATATTCTACACATCTGGGATTAATAATCGCGTCACCTTTCAGTCACAATACTGCCGTGCTCCTTGACATGTCACAACAGTGATAAACACATCTGCCTTGATACACTGACCTTTCACATCACCCTACAACATGCTTCAGGATGTCACGGTGCAAGAGAGGTTATGCCACCCGGTTAGTATGGTAACTAAGATAAAAAAGAAAGACAGTAGAGCAACGAAAGTTTTGAGAGTGAAAGAAGACTCAACTCAAATGCGGAAGAATTGACTGTGGGAGTGAAACAAAGAGCACAAGTCAACCAAAAGAGAATCAAAGCTACACCACTAGTGGAACAACAATAAGGCATCAAATTAAACGTATGGGGAAGGTTTTCGTGACACTAAACAAACACTAAGGCAAGCATAACTCCAGCAATTTTGCACCAACATCTATACAGCCTACGTTACTCTATACTTAAATACACTATGGCGTTTCAGATCACGTCTCTTAAGGAGGGGCCGTTATAATAACCACTTTGTAAGTAAACGATGAATTAAATATACTCTATCCTATTTTTAAAGTTGGCTTCTATAATTGTGGAGTACAAGGATTACGTGATAGGAATTTACACGCACGCATACATATAAATAAGCATGCATTTAAAGATTAAATAGAAATGTCCATATTCACATAGATATGTATACAAACACATACACGGATATATATACAAACGTGTTTTGGACAACTTCTTACAGATAGGAGAAATAGATATTTTATGTTATTTCATTTAAGGCCGAGAATCTATATCAGTAATTCAAAGGCTTAGAGTTTTGTGTTAAGGTACTTATTAAATGAAATCTGTCTGTCTATCTATCTATCTATCTATCTATCTATCTATCTATCTTATCTATCTATCTATCTATCTATCTATCTATCTATCTATCATCTATCTATCTATCTATCTATCTATCTATCTATCTATCTATCTATCTATCTATCTATCTATCTATCTGTCTGTCTGTACGTCCGTCCGTCCGTGCGTCCGTCTGTCTGTCTGTCTGTCTGCAAGCCTGTCTGTCTGTCTGTCTGTTTAGCAGTTTGTATTTCACTTTTTGCTCCTCTTTCTCCTATCCACTCTCGCTCTCTCAATATATGTGTACGTGTGCGTTCACACTCACAAGCACACAACACACACGCACACACACTCACACACACACACTCATATATTTAGGTATAGGCGTGGCAGTGTGGCAGGAAGCTTGCTTCCCAACCACATGGTTCCAGGCTCAGTCCCACTGCGTGACGCTTTTCACAAGTGCTTCTACTATAACCCCGGCCGACCAAAAGACTTGTGAGTGAATATGACAGACAGAAACTGAAAGAAACTTAGTACTTATTTTATCGGTCTCTTTAGCTGAACTAAGTCACGAGGACGTAAACACATCAATATCGAGTATTAAGCAGTGATGGGGGGGGGGCAAACACAAAGACACACACACACGATGGGCTTCTTTTAGTTTCCGTCTACCAAATTCAAATCTACCCACAAGGCTTTGGTCAGCTCGAGGCTATAGTAGAAGACACACACTGTTGTCCAAGATGCCATGGAAGGGGATTGAACCCGGAACCATGTGGTTGGGAAGCAACGCCTGAGCTCTTGAAAATAATAAAAATTATAATTTTCTGTCATTTATTCTAAATATATGTGACTTATGTAGAGGCACATGGCCTAGTGGTTAGTGCAGTGGACTCGCAGTCGAGGGATCGCGGGTTCGAATCTCAGACCGGGCGATGTGTGTATTTATGAGTGAAACACCTAAGCTCCACGCGGCTCCGGCACAAGGTAATGGCGAATTTCTGCTAACTCTTTCCCCACAACTTTCTCTCACTCTTTCCTCTTGCTCACCTGCGACGGACCGGCATTCCCGTCCAGGTGGGAAACTTATACGCCAAGGAAACCGGGAAGCCTTATGAGCCAGGCATGACTCGAGAAGGAACAAACATATGTTACTCATAAGGATCATTTTAGCCCATTATGTGTATACATTCAAGATATAACCACCTGTTACTGTGGAGTGGATCTATATTTTTGATGCTTTATGTGTCATACCTTTCTATACGTTATATACAGAAATATACGTATGCATTTAAAAGATATATAAATATAGTAGCTTGCTTACCAACCACACGGTTCCGGGTTCAGTCCCACTGCATGGCACACTGGGCAAGTGTCTTCTACTATAGCCTCGGGCCGACCAAAGCCTTGTGAGTGGATTTTGTAGATGGAAACTGAAAGAAGACCGTCGTATATATGTTATATATGTATATATATATATATATATATATATATATTATATATATATATATATATATGTATGTATGTATGTGTGTGTATATGTTTGTGTGCCTGTGATTGTCCCCACAACATCGCTTGACAACTGATGGTGGTGTGTTTACATTCCCGTAACTTAGGGGTTCGGCAAAAGAGAGACCGATAGAATAAGTACTAGGCTTACAAAGAATAAGTCGTGGGGTCGATTTGCTCGACTAAAGGCGGTGCTCCGACATGGCCGCAGTCAAAATGACTGAAACAAGTAAAAGAGTAAAAGAGTAGAAGAGTATACATACACGCGCGCACGCAGACACACACACACACATATACACACACATACATATATAATTCTTAAACAAGAATAGTGTTACAGCGACTTGGAAGTTTCGTCCAGCTAAGCATCGAGGGACGATAGGTTAGCTGGCTGAGACTTCGAAGTCACTGTCGATAATGATCTTCTTTAAGAATAATGAACTTGTACTCTACAAAAGTATAGAGTAACCTATCAAATTAACGTACGATTATTTTTAGTATAACTGAACACAAAAACAGACATTAACACACACACACACATTATATAGAGAGTTGTCAGAAGAATTTATTGATTTTTTCCCCCCAGTTTATTTTAAACCTTTCCAATGTCATTTGAATTAACAAGAAAAATATTTTTATCTAATGTTTTATATTTCGTTTGTTGTAGCTCCAGTCTTGCTCTACAACATTTATTTATCGTTTTGGAAATTGAAATAAATTTTAACTCGAAGTGCCAAGTAAAAAAAAACAAAAAAAAAACCAAATTTATCTAAGAATTATATATATACACACACATATATATATATATATATATATATATATATATATATATATATATATATATATTCCTCTGTGTTTGTGTGTGTGTCCGTCCGTGTGCGTGCGTATATATATATATATGTGTGTGTATATAAATGTATATATATATATATATATATATATGTGTGTGTGTTTGTGTGTGTGTGTGTGTGTGTGTGTGTGTGTGTGTGTGTGTGTGTGTATAAATGTATATATATGTGCGTGTATGTAAATGTAAGCCTCACAAAGAAGATCATCTCGTTGCGACAGCTCAGCTGCTGGGAATGGCTGAAATAGCTAAGACTGGAGCGAAGGTGGGAGAGATATGCAGTAATATATATCTGGAGGTTCCTGGAAGGAATTGTACCAAATTTTGTCATTGAAAGCTATACCAATGCCAGGACGGGTCGACACTGCACAGTGCCAAAAGATCCCACCAATGCCTTCGCGCTTCAGGACCAGTTACTGCAACAGCTTGGGTTTCAGGGGCCTACAGCTTTTTAATATTCTCCTAAAGAACCTGAGGGACCTACACAAAGTGGATGTAGGTGTTTTCAAATCAATACTGGACTTCTTCTTGTTGAGAGTCCTAGATGAACCTACCACGCGGCAAGAAGTGTAATTGAGGGTAGTGACATCAAACTCCCTTATTCACCAAATTCCACATATTAGAGGGGGCTCTCAATAATAACAGTGTAGCAAAAACAGCGGTTCCTCAGCATGGCCGCAGCTCTGAGCTGAAACTATAATATACACACACACACACCACACACACACACACACACACACACACACACACACACACACATATATATATATATATTATATATATATATATATATGTGTGTGTGTATGTGTAGACTTTATTAAAAAGCAACAAAAACATCACAAAGACTGTTACTCAGAGTTTCACGTTCTGGTTCTTGTTTCTTTATTGCACACAAGGGGCTAAACATAGAGGGTACAAACAAGGACAGACAAAGGGATTATGTCGATTACAACGACCCCAGTGCGTCACTGGTACTTAATTTATCGACCCCAAAAGGATGAAAGGCAAAGTCGACCTCGGCGGAATTTGAACTCACAAAGTAACGGCAGACGAAATACCGCTAAGCATTTCGCCCGGCGTGCTAACGTTTCTGCCAGCTTGATACCTTAACGTTCTTGTTCGTCAAGAATTTGTAAAATTCCGAAATTTATAAAATTCCGAAATAAGAGTAAAGACAGCTCTTAGCCACAATAAAGCTTATAAATAGCAGGTCTTACAGCTGTTTCCAGGATATTTATTATATCCCTTCATCGAAGACGGTGTGAGAAAATGGTTAAGCAATTATCTAAATTAACTATTGCTTAACCATCTTCTCACACAGTCTCCGATGAAGCGAAACAGCTATAAGACCTGCTATTTATAATGTTCTAAAATGTTCACAGCCTTGGTTTTTTTCTCATTCTGAAGAAGAAATTTATATATATATATATATTATAATATATATATATATATATATATATGTATACACACATACATGTGTGTGTGTGTGTGTGTGCGTGCAATGTACGCGTACTGTTTTTTCCTATTTGTGTTGTTTACCTACTCATTTGTATTCCGATACCGTTTTAGGTTCCCATCATAGGTCTGTCTGTTTGTCTGACAGTCTGTGTTTGATTTCTTCCTTTCCTTCCTTCCCTCCTGCCTTCCTTTCTGTCTTTGTTTACTTTATGAGTTCGATCGTCCATCCAACTTTTCCTCCGTTGCCGTTATCATTTTTTTTTTTTGCTTTCTCAGGAATGACATCCAACTAAGCTGGCTTAACTTCTTAATTCCATAATGTTTGGCTCTTCTCAGCTTTGGAATTTACCCTCCTTCGCAGAATTTTTTCCAGAATTTTCTCGTCTCTTCCCATTTCCCCACACAGATATATTCTTTATTTGCACTTAATTGCTTTCGTTCTTAATCACTTTCAACTATGACATGTGTATACCGTATGTGTGAGTTTGTGTTGGCGGTGTGTTTATGGATTCCAGTAAAGCATTAGAGAAGCAGTTACTGTGTTCTGTTTCAATATTTTATTGTACTACAGAACAGATCTATCCATAACTATGGTATATCTATTGATATATGTATACTTTATATCATATCCATTGGCATACCTAATCTTAACTATGGTATATCTGTTGGCAAAATTCGAGGCAGAATCTGTCATGGTCAATGCGACGATCACACGCTACACACTTTCCTTCCAAGCACTGCTGTAAACAGCAGAAGTGACCCAGATAGTTAAAACTTAGTGCGCATATATATATATATATATATATATATATATTATATATATATATATATATTTATATACATATATACATACATGCATATATATATGTACATATATGTATATATTTACGCGCGCGTGTGTGTATTTGTGTCTGTTTGCCCCCTCACCGTCACTCGAAAAACGATGTTGGTGTGTTTACATCCCCGTAAGTTAGCGGTTCAGCAAAAGAGAACGATAGAATAAGAACTAGGCGTACAAAGAATAAGTCCTGGGGTCGATTTCTTCGACAAAAACACCCTTTAAGGCGGTGCTCCAGCATGGCCGCAGTCAAATGACTGAAACAAGTAAAAGAATAAAAGAATAGAAGGATGCGTGCATCCATGTACTATGCACATGTTTCTATGCAAATATGTAGGTGCATGTGTGCATGCATGTTTGTATGTATGCCTTTTATTACACGTATATAAAATTCATTAGAAAAGAACACAAAGGACTTGACAGAACAGAGGAACCCACTAAAATCTACCTCCCTCTGTTATTTTACTTTAACATAATACCCAAACATCACCAGAAATCTCTTCACATGCACTCACATGTACCTAAGCATACACACAAGTATATACACACGTATACATACTCACACTCATTCTTTTCTTTTCCCTTCTTTTCTTTGTGTCTGTGTGCCATTAGTTTCCATTCTCTTTCATTCTCTTTCTTTCTCTTTCTTTCTTTCTTTCTTTCTTTCTTTGTTTCTTTCTTCCTCCTTTCTTTCATATCTATTATATAAAATCCGTTCTGTCTGTGTGTGTGTCTTCTATGATCTCGGGCATCCTCCATCCGATTGCGCTCAATTTTGATATGTAGATACCGACGGTATCAGGGCGTGTATAAGTCTTGAAAAAATTACAAAAATCGATTCCAGGTGAGAATGTGATTGATGAATCCGTGGGAACGTGTATTTGTATGCGCAAGTACATCAGTCGAAATCCGTCTTTTGCTGGTGTCTCAAATTTAGGTTAGATCAGTGTTTCACAAAAGAGAGGCCTATGAGAGGTCGGACAAGTTGTTTTGAGGAAATTTGGTTTAAATGTTTGACAACTCAGCACCGTCCATTGGACGGGGGACGTTTTGCTCGTGCACATACATACATCAATGTTTGTTATAATATTTTATTTAAAAACTGATGCATTGCTACGCGCTTCCGTATCTCTGTTTCAGTTGATGTATTGATGTGTGCGTATAAATGAATTTCCGTTTGCTGATGTGTGTCTGCATAGCAGTGATACGGGTGTCTACACGTATGCGTTTATGCGTGAAATCGACTGAATATAATTTTTGTTATTAGATGTGCATAAAATCAGCCAGGTGTTAAAAGGATATTTAAAACTAAAGCGTCATCCAGAGCAGTTTATGATGTCATCTCTTTATGACGTCACATATGCAAATTTGTGAAAAAAACGTTACAAAATTGCTTAACTATTCACCCGCCATATTTGCTAGTGTTTGGAAGCCAACTTCTTGCAGTTTGCTATTCAATACATTGTTTGCGTTAATATATTTACTAATCTTCGTTTTTCATTTCTTGTTTCATAAATGTCCGAACGTATCGACCGTCAAGGTTTCGTCGCCCTCCTTGGTGCAGGGATCCGAAGGAGGCTACACCCTATGGCCTCTTGTCTTCGCCGTCCAAAAACATCTGATGACGTCATATCAGATACTTCAACGATACTCAAGCCGGAAGAGTTCGCTAAGTTTAACAACTTCAATGGCTTTCATCTCTTTCTTTCCCCCCTCTCTCTGTTTGTACACACTCATACATAAACACACACGCATATAAATATGTGTGTGTGAGCGCGCGTGTGAATGTGTGTGTGTGGTATTAATTTGTAGGCGTGTACATGAGCATGTGTATATCTTGACTGATAAAGTTGGAGTTCGATACTACTTGGTAGAATAAGCCTGTATAGTAAGGCGGTGAGCTGGCAGAAACGTTAGCACGTCGGGCGAAATACTTAGCGGTATTTCGTCTGCCGCTACGTTCTGAGTTCAAATTCCGCCGAGGTCGACTTTTCCTTTCATCCTTTCGGGGGCGATTAAATAAGTACCAGTTACGTATTGGGGTAGATGTAGTCAACTTAATCCGTTTGTCTGTCCTTGTTTGTCCCCTCTGTGTTTAGCCCCTTGTGGGCAATAAATAAATAAGTATAAGCCTGTATAGGCCCAAACAATGTTGTAGTAAGGCATACGAGACGTCGCTGCAAACACCGCCGCAAATCAAATAATATTCAGTTATGCTACTTTGATGAAATGGTGCTTCAACGATTGCTATCTTCGTGTGCATATGTTTATTATGCATATATGATGATATATGTATGTATGTTTGAATGTGCACACACACACAATATTATTAAGAAAATGGAGAGATTTAATGGATACAAACTTATTTATTTATTAACATTGCCTACAATTGTTTCAATTTACACTCAATAGAAATTACAAACATAGATTAAAATAAGTTTGCATTTTGAAGATTTAGGGCAAAATATCATCAGAGCGAAAGGACATTAAGGAAGCTACATGCTGATTGGTTGAGATACTCCAACAGACTAAGTTGGTGAAGGTATATTTAGTTATTTTTTTGTGTGTGTGTGTGCGAGCGTTAATAATTTTATTTAAATATGATAATAATAAAATAAAGTATATAAAAAGTGTAAAAAGATAAAATATGAAAATAAAAATAAGTAAAAGTAAGTAATGAATATTAATAAAAATAAAGATAAAAATATTCAAAGATAAGGTATACAGACAAAAATAAAATAATAAAAAATAATAAACGGTAATGATATAATAAAAAAATCAATACGAAAATAACTGAAGTAAAATGAAATTATATAAAATAAAAATTAAAATAACATGTGAGTAAGATAAAAAATAAAAATAGCAATGATAAATATAAATAAGAAATGAAGTAAAAATTCAAATAAAAATAAAACCGTTATAAATATGGATATTTATTGTCAATGTTAATTTATGTGTGTGTATATATTCATGTTAGTAAATATATGTGGGTAAGTTAGAAATAATAAATAAAAATGAAATAAAATATAGTAAAAACAAATATAAATGAAACTGTTTTGAATATGGATGCCTATTGTCTATGTTAATTTGTGTGAGTATGTGGGTGTGTGGCTGTTTATTATTTATGTTGTTTTATGGGTGTGTATGTGTGTATGCATGTTAGTAAAAGGCTTATGAAATCAAATCAGTTTATTTATATATGCGTTTGTTTATAATTATCTGAAAATAAAAGCCAATTTTTATAGTCATTTATTACAATTAATAACGACAGAAAATGTTAATATTGGATAGACATCAATATATATTATATGTAACGGTAATAAAATATATAAATAAATATATTTATATTTGTGTGTGTATAATAATTGGAAAATGAAAGTCTTGTATCAAATAAATAAGTACATTTATATTCACGAGAGTATATTTATTTGAGAATAAAAACTAATCTTTATAGTTATTCATTATTATTTCTATATTTATGTATGTGTGTCAGTACATGTATTTATACATGCACTTGAATGCATTTAAATTTAGTACGTTGAATGCATTTAAATTTAGTACGTATAAAATTAATGTTATCGATAGACTTACAAGTTTTCAATTTAATTTTTCATTTAAATTTAAATTACCTATATTTGCTAATTAATCAATAAAGATTAATACTCAAAATTTTAATTGGACTTTTTTGTATATGTTATATATTATAATATTTTATACTTGGTTTTTAAATTAAGTTATATTTACTATATTATGTTTATATTTTTAATATTCAATTTTATCTTTATTAATTATATTTGCTAAAAACATTTTAGAGGAATGGATTACAAGATATACTTGCCGCTTTCCTAGAATTAAGGAGCTTGTGTTTAGATGTTAGAATTTGAAATATTTCTTCGAGACACAATTCACACCTCTTATCGAAAATTCCATAAGATCTGACCTGACTTATAATCTTCCATTTAAGCTTATAATTTTTTATTATTGTCCTTTAACATCTATATAAATTTGCTGACGATCATTTCATGCAACTCCATTTAATTGTTCAATTAAATGGAGTTGCATGAAACGATCGTACTGCATTACCTCTGGATATCCTTCTTGCTTATTTTGATTATAATCACCTTATTTTGAAATTGTATGGATAATACTGTACTAAATTCTGGTGCCTCAACTTAAGTACCATATTAATCTGAATCTCTCTCTCTCTCTCTCTCTCTCTCTCTCTCTCTATATATATATATATATATATATATATATATAATTAGGTATATATATATTATATATATGTATACATGTGTGTGCGTGTAATCTCTTACACTTATGTATGATTTCTATTACTATTTCTTTAGATCTCCCCCGGTGGAGACTGTCATACGTGACATCTTTTATTAAGAAGGACCATGAGAAAAAGTAAGGAATGGAAATATTTATGCAATTCCAATTTATCCAATATCCCATGTTGTTTCTAAGTATTTTATATTTATGCATTTGTCTGCATGTGTTTCTGCATTCAATTGTTTTACCATTGTTCTTGTAGAACTTTTTGCGACGAAACATGCTGCATATATTGATCCCATAATATGATTTCAATAAATCTTTATTGCTAAAGCACATCTCACCAAAGATATTTTCGATATTTTTTCCCCTTTTGTATATTTTCCATCTTCGTATTTTTGTCCACTTCTGTTTTTCATTTTCTTTTAATTTAACTACAGACGCCTGATATTCACATATAGAAAAAATACCACGCATTTCTACATCTCACCATAATTAATTTGCCAACAAGTGTCTCCATATGTATACAACGGCCAGACATCAGTGCTTGCTTGCAACATTCAGGAAACTGAGAACCTCACAAGGCTAGATTCGTGGCATTGGTAAGTTATAATTTGATTTTCGACAATTCTGAAATATGCATAAATACCTATTATATTCGATTATGTGTGATGTCTTGATCGATATGTTATCTATGTACATAAAAGTTCGATATAGTTTATATGTTCTTCGTTTTCAGATATTTGAAGCCGGTTGTCTGTGATGAGATTTGAATGGCGAATATATAATGCTACAACTATGTTGCACAAAACATTCCTCAGACACTCCACCGGTTCTGAGAAATCAACAATAAGCTATGTGGAAGAACGCCATAATAAAAATGTGGTGTTTGGTGCCGAATTATGAAGAACAGACCCCAATTTGGTCTATTTTCTTAAACTTCAAAGACCAATTCTTTAAAAATATGTGGGGTTTATGTCAAGGATAAAAAAATAAAGAAATAATTCAGTTTTGAAATATTTTTGGTTTTCATTCTGAATTAAAAAAAAATTTAAACTGATATTTATTTTACCTTGTTTCTTCTATAATATACGAAAGATTTTCGCTAAGGAACATCTAAGAAATGTTAAAGAAAAAGTGCATCATCTCTGTTTACCTTCTCTCTCTCTCTCTCTTCCTT
>NW_021834283.1:62500-67618 GCF_006345805.1 Octopus sinensis
AAAAAAGTTAATGGTGTTTGTTTGGTGGTTCAGCGCTGGTGTCATACATTACAACTTCATGAGACCTGGTATGTCAATTACAGCGGATGTATACATCAACCAATTGGATGAAATGATGAGTGAACCTGTAATTAAACAATCAAGATTTGTTAATAGAGACAGGCTAATTCTCTTGCGAGAAAATGCTCACCCCCACGTTGCACAAAGAACGCTATTCAGGTTACAGGAACTGAACTTGAAAACGCCCTGTCATCACCATATTCACCAGACCTTGCACCATCTGACAATTCCGCTTCCCAGGCATTAGACAACATTTTGCAAAGAAAAAAATTCAAATCTGAAGAAGATGCAACAACCCCCTTTTGTGATTTCGTCACCTCTTGTCCTCCAGAATTCTTCGCTGCCGACATAAAGAAGCAACCTATAAAGTGGCAAAATTGTATTGATAATTTAGGTGCATACTTTGATTAACTGCATTGCTTTTTGCCGAGATAAAGTAAAAAAAAAACTTTCAATTCAAAATCGGACATTTCATTCTTAACGAACTGATATACATTATTAAATATATGCCTTGCGTATTTTCCGGTGGCTGCAGTGGCGAAGCAGAATATATAGACTCCCATATCGCCGGTGTTAAGACACCTTAGTCATGGACAAGAGAGATAACTCACCTTCAATCCCATTTGGGAGCGAGGGACATCGATGTTTCGTTATTTTTGGGGCTTGTTAAACACCGGCGACATGAGCGTTTATATGCTCCGCTACGCCATTGCAGATACCGGGAAATAGACAAAGCATATACATCAGTATATGTTTTTAATAATATTTATTACACTAGGGCTGCTTTTACTTCATATGTAAATACACACACACATATACACACATGTATATATGTATACATGTATATATGTACACGCGGAGGTGTAATGGCCCAGTGGTTAGGGCAGTGAGCTGGCAGAAACGTTAGCACGTCGGGCGAAATGCTTAGCGGTATTTCGTCTGCCGTTACGTTGTGAGTTCAAATTCCGCCGAGGTCGACTTTACCTTTCATCCTTTCGGGGTCGATAAATTAAGTACCAGTTACGCACTGGGGTCGATGTAATCGACTTAATACCTATGTCTGTCCTTGTTTGTCCCTTCTATGTTTAGCCCCTTGTGGGTAATAAAGAAATGGGTTAGGGCAGCGGACTCCCGGTCGTAGGATCGCGGTTTATTGAGCGAAATCACCTAAAGCTTCACAAGGCTCCGGCAGGGTGGTGGTGGCGATCCCTGTTGTACTCTTTCGCCACAACTTTCTCTCACTCTTTCTTCTGTTGGCCTGCTCGCTTAGCCAGCGGGGTGGCGTCATTTGAAGGCTAAAACAATGCGAAGCGCATTGTGACCAGCGATGTGTAGCAACATCTGGTAGCCTGGTCGGTCACGGTGATCACGGTGATATATGTGCACGCACCTACACTCATACACATTGATATTTATTTCAAATTGAATTCAGTGTTAAGTCAGCTTTTGTTCTACCAATGTAACAGACTGCTCATAAGGTACCTGTTCCTTTTTTTAAGTTGCTTTATTTATTTTTTTTATCATTCTCATGTTACGTATTACTTTTAACTTTTACTTGTTTCAGTCATTGGACTGCGGCCATGCAAGGGCACAAATCGATCCCGGTGCTGATTTTTTTCAAAAATAGCTGGTTTTATTCTATCAGACTCTTCTGCCGAACCTCTAGGTTACAGGACACAAACAAACCCGCATCGGCATCGAGCAGTGTGGGGGAAGGATAAATACAAACACCCCACCACATACACAAACACACACACACTCTCAAACATGTAAATACAAGGCTTCCGCAAGTTTCTCTCTACTAAATTCATTCACAAGGCATTGATCGACTCAGGGCTATAGGTGAAGATACTTGCCCAAGGTGCCACACAGTGAGACCGATCCCGAAACAACATGGCTGCAAAATGATTTTCACCACAAAACCATACCTGCGTTTCTTCGACTAATTCGTTAGTTACACCTGGATTAGGCTACTTGAGTTTGTAATCATATCCGTTTTCTCGAAATTTATTTACCTGTATATCACTTTTAATGCAGTAGTTGTCCTGTATCCCCTATCGATTACATACAATTAACTTGTGTTGCTAATTAGTTGATTCTTTGTTTATCACTTTTCATTGGTTGCTTCAGTAGTTGCCAAGCATTTACATGTTGATTTCATAATCATGTCCTGTTTGCTAAAGTTTTCAATCAGTTATTTCATTGGAATCTGTTTCGCTAAAATTGCCCTTATACTTAATTTATAAATACGTTGTATAATGTGATATGTTTTTGCGTTCCTGCGGTTTGTATTTTATTTTAGGTGCTTCCAAATTGCCATTCTTTTCCGTGAGTTAATATGTTGGTTGGACGCGTTAACCGCAATGCGAAGCGATGAACAACTTGAAGTAAAAGAAGCAAGGTCTGATGATGTAATAGACTGGTAGATTCAGAACTACTATTAATTCCACCAATGAGAAATCGTAAGCATTTTAAACAAGTCTAGTAAAACAGGTTGTGATTTCGCAAAACAGGATACGGAAAGAGGAGAATCATTGAATTGGCCAATAAAAAGCAATAACGGAACATTGATGAAAACAAACAAACAAAAGAGACACGAATTAGAGACAAAAATGGTAACCCGGATATAGAAATGGTGAAAACCAACGAAAACAAGAATAGAAAACGGCAACAACAATGGACGGCGTCTTTATAATGAACCTATTTATATAATAAATAATACGTAAAAGAATGAGGTAAAAATGTGAGCGTATAATTTGGAATGTTGGAATTAATAATACTACACGAAGAAGATAACCAGAATGGCTGTAATCATATGGAAATCATTTGAAATTAACAAATCTGTATTCACTTCTTGGTTTTCTTATACATGCGTGCATACATAAATACATACATACTACATACATACATACAAACGTGTGGTGTGTGTGTGTGTGTTGTGTGTGTGTGTGTGTGTGTACTTTTACTAAAGTTGGAAAAAATCTTCACAATATGTTACTCAGAGTCTCACGTTACAGTACATCGGACAGTTGTGACCATGTGATTATTCGTTTTCATCTATCTATCTATCTATCTATCTATCTATCTATCTATCTATCTATCTATCTATCTATCTATCTATCTATCTGTCTATCTATGTGCCTGTCTATCTGTCTGTCTGTCTGTCTATATGTCTGTCTATCTGTTTGTCTATATGCCTGTTTATCTCTCTCTCTCTCTCTATCTATCTATCGATCTATGTGTCCATGTATGTATGTGTGCTTGTATGTATCTATATATCTATATGTATGTATGTATGTATGTATGTATGTATGTATGTATGTATGTATGTATGTATGTATGTATATATATATATATATAATTATATATTATATATATATATATATTATATATATATATATGTATATATATATACACAGATATATATATACACAGAGATATATTTGTTCAACAGGTTACGCATCTCACATTTCCATTCCCAAAGACATTTCAGGAATATTTCAATTATCTTCGATTTGTTTCAATCACTGGACTGCGAACATGGCGGGACCTTTCCGCCTTTAAATGTTTAGTCGAACAAATCGAACACACTACTTTATTTTGTTTTCGGTCTCCTTTTTCCGATCTGCTAAGTTACAGGGATATAAATAAACCCACACCAGTTGCCAAGCGGTAGCAGTAGGTGAGTAACACCGACAAAAAGACATACACACCACATAGACACACGCACGCACGCGCGCTCACACACACACACATACACACACACACACACACACACGACGGGCTTCCACACAATTCACTCACAATGCAATGGTCGGATCGAAGCTATAGTAAAAGATACTTGCCCAAAGTGCCGTGTAGTGGGACGGAACCCAGCACTACGTGGTTACAAAACGAGCAACTTAAGCACTCAGCCAGGTCTGCAGCTGCAATAAATTTGTATGAAACGATCGTAGGTAATCTGGGATTAAATAACGACGTCAACTAAAAACAATGTGGGCCAACAAACAAGATTTACGTTGGCGCTTCTCAAAGTGGTGGTATTAACCTGTTGGCGGTGTGGAGGTGATGAAAAATGTTTGGAGGGACCAAGGATGATGTAGCGGGTGCTATCGATGCATCAGGTTAGCTTTTAACGTCTTTGTCTCCTATTTAAATATCAATTTCTAATTTTGGCCCAGAGTCAGCAATTTTGTGGGAGGGATTAAGTCGATTACCATCGACCCCGGTACCTAACTGGTACTTATTTATCGATAAGGCAACATCAACCTCGGCGGAATTTGAACTCAGAACCTAAAGACGGACGAAATACCGCCAAGCATTTTGCCAGGTGCGGTAACGATTCTACCAGCTCACCGCTTTTCCTCTGTTCAAAGATTGATTTCAAATTTTGGTACAGGGTCCGAAATTCTGGAGAAGGGGGTTTAAGTCGATTACACCGACCCCAGTGCTCAACTGGTACTTTTGTATCAACCCCTGAAAGGATGAAAGGCAAAGTCGACCTCGGCAGAATTTGAACTCAGAACGTAAAGATGGACGAAATACAGCTAAGCACTTTGCCCGGCGCGGTAACGATTCTTCCACCTCACCACTTCTATTTAAATATTGGCTTCAAAGTTTGGCACAAGGCCAGTAATTTCAGGGGAGGGGGTACCCAGTTCTCAATTGATACTTATTTTACCGATCCCTAAGAGATGAAAGGCAAAGTCGACCTTGGCGGACTCCTATTTAAACATTAAATATTTCAGGTAATATTTAAAGTAACATTTAAGGTAATATAAAGATAAGTATGGCTGCATACCGGGGTCGTCTGTTCAGTCTACCATTTATAGGACGCACGATGTAAGCTCGCTGTCGCCGCCGCCGCGCCACACGCCGCGCCACCGCCGCGCCACCGCCGCGCCACCGCCCGGCCACCGCCGCGCCACCGCCGCCGCGCCACCGCCGCCGCGCCACCGCCGCCGCGCCACGCCGCCGCGCCACCGCCGCGCGCCACCGCCGCCGCGCCACCGCCGCCGCGCCACCGCCGCGCCACCGCCGCGCCACCGCCGCGCCCCC
>NW_021834284.1:2500-5000 GCF_006345805.1 Octopus sinensis
TCTCGCAAACAAACACACGCACGCGCGCGCTCACAAATTTGTACAATACACATACACACGTTTACGCACATTTGTATATAGACATACAATGCTCTCCCGCATTAATATACACACGCACGCTTCCCCGCTCACACATGTTTATACATACACACGTACATACATATATGTGTATACATACATACAAATATACATACATGCATACAAAAATACATACATACATACATATATATATATGCACATACATACACGTTCAAACATACGTATATGTTTAAGAATATAAAACAAGACGCGAGATGGAAATAGAGATTAGAATGGAGGGGAGAAGGGACAAAAATGATGTGGAGAAGTGTGATAAAGGGAGAGACAAGCAGAGAGAGAGAGAGAGAGAGAGAGAGACAGAAAGAGACAGAGACAGACAGAGAGAGAGAGATACAGACAGAGACAGAGAGAGAAAGAAAGAAAGAAATAGGAAACTGTGAATCTCTGTGTGTGTGTGTGTGTGTGTTTGTGTGTGTGTAAGGAATTAAATATTTAATATGCCTGCGTGCGTTTGAGTTAGTTGTATGCACTTGTATTTGTGAGTAAGTCGGTATGTCGTTAGGCGGTTGGAAAGATATTTTTGTATTTATACATTTTATTTTTCTATTTCGCTGTTGTCATTGTTTTGTTTTTAGTTTTTAGTTCCGTGTTACTTTTAATCTGTTCTATGAATCTGACTTGGCTTTTTTCAATTGTTTTATTAGTCCTATCTCTGATAAAGAATCATCAAATTTTTGCTTGACGCCGTCGGCAAATGTACTCAGTGAATGCGATAAGTAACAAAACACAAATAAATCTATACATTGAATAAACGATTGAGTTAATTGAATGAATTGAATTTACTGTATGAATGAATGAATGAATGAATGAATGAATAAATAAATAAATAAGCTACGAAGTGAAAACAAAAATTAAAAATTACAAAAACAAACTATAAATTTTCTGATTGTGTGTTGGTGTTGGTCGTAGGGGATGGAAAATATTGCACGTAGTCACTGTGAGTGTCGGACATTCAGACAGATAGACGTACAGGCTGCTGCATGGGTAGAACATCAAATCGTCGAGCAGACGGTATTGAATGGTGTTATCATTGTTGCTATTGTTGTTGTTGTCGTCGTCGACTTCTCTCCTCAACCCATTCCTTTAACTGTATTTGTAATAATACTTCTCACTTTTACACACACACACATTAATGTTATTTTAATGTGTTTTTATAGAGAAACAATACATATCTAATACATTTAATAAAGAAAAAAAATAATATTCTTTCAGTTGTTTCTGTCATTGGCTTACGACCAAGCTGGGGCACCGCTTTCAATAATGGTTTTACTCGATCACACGGAACCCATAATTTCTTTCAGTCTGGTACGTATGTGTTTTATCGATTATAGTTTTTACGAAGCGCTATGTTAAGTGCGTAAATGAACACATGAATGGACAACATCAGTTATTTAGATTGGTGTGCTCATATATATATATGGGTGTTTATATCTATATATACAGTAATACATCACTTTACGAAGACTCGCTTTACGAGACACCGGGTTTACGAGTTTTATTTTTCACCTCACTTTTGTATAGTAAAGTGCAAAAAATTCTACTACCATAACAAATGCTTCTGCTTGTTACCGAGAAATTTATAGAGAGCTAAAAAAAAAAGCTTCTTCTAAGCAAACAACTGTAGACTTGTTTTTAAAAAGAAATCTACAAGTCCGTCTACGAGTGCTTGTGAATCGGTGATCTACGTGCGCGAGTCTTGTGCGAGTGAAAGTGATTCAGAAAACGATTATAATATTTTTTTCCATTATAAATGATCTTGACATTTTTTATACTCTACATAAAATATTCTTTACATTACTTAACGAGTATTTAAAGTTTTATAGGTAAAGTTACAATTTATAACATTGTTACTATGGGAAATTATTGTTCTGCTTTACGAGCTATCTCCGGGAATAAATTAACTCGTATATCGAGGCATTTTTCTTGATGTTTATATATATTCTTTTATTCTTTTATTTGTTTCAGTCATTTTGACTGCGGCCAATCTGGAGTACCACCTTTAGTCAAACAAATCGACCCCAGGACTTATTCTTTGTAAGCCTAATACTTATTCTATCTATTTTGACGTAAACGCACCAACATCAGTTGTCAAGCGATGGTGGGGAGACAAACACAAACGCACACATACACATATATATACGACCAAGTCTACTTACAAGGCTTTGGTCGGCCCGAGGCTATAATAGAAGTGGGACTGAACCCGGGACCATGTGCTTGGCAAGCATGCCTCTTACCACACAGCGACTCCTGCGCCTACATATATATCTTTATATATAAAAGTAAGGTTATGTGTCTGTCTCCTACGATTTAGATTCCTAACTACTCCCACATTTTGCGGTGCAGTTTAACCAAAACCGGGTATCTTATAGTCGTGATTCATATCGAGCCCTTCTGGGTATTA
>NW_021834284.1:10000-15000 GCF_006345805.1 Octopus sinensis
GGAAAGACTGAAATCTTTAAAACTTTACGCCATGGAGAAGAGAGAAAACGAGGAAGATATGCAGTAATTTATACACCGAGAATCCCTGATGGTCTCGCGCCAAACTTTGCTATTGAGAGGTATATCAGTCTCTGATTTGGCTCTCACTACATATTCCTGATGGCTCCACTATCCTCATCGAAAGTCCGAACCACATACTACAATAGTTTTGAATTTAGCGTTTAAAGACTCATTGCATTTTAATATCTCGTCAAGGGAACTGAGAAACCTATATGGAATGGATGTAAATGTATCCAGTAAGCACCTGGATAACTTATATGTAATAGAGGACAGCAGCGGCAGCAAACTTTTTGATTCGCCTTAAGCTGGGATTCTACAGAAGCAGTATTCTAGCACGGCTGCGAGCTGTAACTAATAAGATAAGAAAAGAATACGCACACACACTTACACATAGATATATGCATGTGCAAACTTCGATCACGTGACCACAATAGTACCAACTATAAACATGTATGCGCGGAAGGCAGTGTGACAATCCTTTCTATTATTGGCACGAGGCCTGAAATTTGGGGGAGGGGGACAGTAGATTACATCGACCCCAATATTTCACTGATACTTAATTTGAAAGTCGACCCCGGCGGAATTTGAACTCAGAATGTAGCGATGGGTAAACACCGCTAAGAATTTCGTCCAGCGTGCTAACGATTCAGCCAGTTCGTCGCTTTAACAGTGTGCCAATAATAAAGATAGGTTATGGCGAAAGTGCGGATCATTTTTGACTTCCCAGGCCACTGATAAAACTTAATTTTTAATGATTTTGTCCTTAATTATGTATATATTTATGTTTATTTACCTCTCTCTGTATTCTGATCAATACGCACGTGGTTGAGATGGGTAATAGGACTTTGCTTCGTATATACGTGTAAATATATGTATATATTCCTATTTATACGCGTATATTTGTATGGGTATGTACGTTCGGTATACCCTACAGATGAAGGTAGAGTATTTACTACTAAACCAAAAATCTGAAGATTTAGGGTTAACCATAACAATTTTACGAAATCTTTTTCATCCATTTTCCTCCCCTCAACTTTGTGCTAATGGAGTGCAAATTCAAAGTGGTTTAGAGTCATTTGACGTCTATTTCTAGCATATAGGTGCTGTTCCTTCAGTACCCTTAATTATAATTAAATCTATATAATTTCTCTCTTTTACTTGATTCAGTCATTTGACTGCGGCCATGCTGCAGCACCGCCTTTAGTCGAGCAAATCGACCCCAGGACTTATTCTTTGTAAGCCTAGTCCTTATTCTCTCGGTCACTTTTGCCGAACCGTGGGGAGGACAAACACACAAGCATATACGCACACACACATATATATATATATATATATACATATATACGACAGGCTTCTTTCAGTTTCCGGCTACCAAATCCTCTCACAAGTCTTTGGTCGGCCCGAGGCTATAGTGGAAGACACTTGCCCAAGGTGCCACGCAGTGGGACTGAATCCAGAACCATGTGGTTGGTAAGCAAGCTACTTGCCACACAGCCACTCCTGCGCCTATATTTATATATTGATTTTACCTATATGGTTTTTTTTATTATATGCTGGGCACTGACAAAATCATTAATTTTTAATGATTTTTATCCTTGACTCTGTATACATGTATATTTATTCACTCCGATCGTTATATTTACTGCGGTTTTATTCTGATCAAATACACACGCGGTTGAGATGGACAATAGGATTTAGCTTCGTATATACGTGTAAATATATGTATAAATTCGTGTTTATACGCGTGTATTTTTATGGGTATGTATATGTATTTTCATTTATGAACGTTCGGTATACCTTACTGATGAAGGTAGATTATTTATTATTAAACCAGAAATCTGAAGCTATAGGGTTAACCATAATAATTTTACGAAATGTTTTTATCCATTTTCCTAGCACTCAACCTTGTACTAATGGGGTGCAAATTCAAAGTGGTTTAGAGTCATTTAGCATCTATTTCTAGAGATTTCTATCTCAGAGCGATATAAGCAGTAACGGTACGATAGAGTAGTTGTATACTGTCAACTTAATGTGACAGTCCCATGAAGGGAATCACACCACTACTATTTAGCCCTAGGAAGCATCAATGCTTTCTGTCGCCTTGATACATTTCCTGTGTCCTTATGTTTACAAGGGGGAGACAAGTACCCCCACCCAGCCAAGCCTGCATCCAGAGACTAGTTTCTGAGTTTTTGCTCGTCATCAGTCTGGAGTGCGTACTATATACGAGGTTAAAAATGAAAATTATTTTCTAAGCAATGTCCAAGTCTCGATTTGCTGTCCGGCAATGTTTATTCAGACGCATTTTGTGATGTCGGGCGCGAAAATACCTTAAGCTAAGCCTGAAAGCAATGAAGTCATAAAAGAATCATCCGTAACTTGCAGTAAGCAACATTTATTAAACGTTAACACTGTTATTTCTTTATTTTCTGCAAACAAAATGCACAAAAAAGCTACACGTTTGCATCATGTTATATATACAATAATAATGAAGGACGTTATCGTATACATTTTTACAAACTAAGGACGTTATATAGACCTCTTTGACTCAAGTTAAAGAAGGGGTGCGTATTATACACAAGGTTTAGGTTTTTCAGAGGTACAGCCCCTTAAAAATCCCCTGCGTATTATACTCAAGGGCGGACTATACTCGAGGATTTACAGTATATATCTATGTGCATACATATTTATATATAGCGCGCGCGCACACATAAATGTTTTGTTTTTGTTCGAATATAAAAAATTTAACGTTAAACTAATGGATTACTCAATACTTTTTGTACAGTACAAATCTATTATTCTTTAACAAGTATAGTATTGATGACAACTTCGAAATATCGGCCTGATCAGCCATCATTGGACTATATATATATATATATACAGAGAGAGAGAGAGAGAAAGAGAAAAGGCTACATCTATATAGACATGCATACATATATGTATGTATGTATGTATGTATGTATGTATGTATATATGTATGTATGTATGTATGTATGTATGTATGTATGTATGCTTATTAGTCCTTGTGTGAGCGGAAAGTATTCTTATTAATTTTTTTTTATTGTCATACCACTTTTAAGTGCAAACAAACCAAGTCCTAAATATATATGATCAATAACTGATAGTGCCAAGAAAATAAAAGCAGCGAATTTAATGGCGCTAGTCTTTCATTGATGGGACAGCGTTAATGATAAATATGTGCACAGTTAATAATGTATAAATAATGACTTTATTAATTCGTATAGATATGGAAATACTGCCTTATAAATATGTGAGTAAATAGACACGTTTACCGTAAAGAGCAGTGTTGTAAAAGTAAACTTTTAACGTTTCTTTTTATCTTGTGTTTACTTGTATCAAGTTATTGGACTGCGGTCATACTGGGTATCGTCTTGAATGGTGTAAGTGGAAAAAAAAAATAGAGAGAAGGAAACGATCCCTTAAATAGCTCTTTTGTTAAATTCTGGTACTTATTCTATCGTTCTCTTTTGCCAAATGGCTACGTCACGGGGACATAAACTTGTTGTCAAGCGATGGAGGTAGGGATCAAACACACACACACACACACACAACACACACACACACACACACACACACACACACACACACACACACATACACACACACAAACACACACACAAACACACACACACACACATACACCACCACACATACACACACACACACACACACACACACACACACGCGCGAGGGGATATTGAAAAGTTCTTGGCTTTGGGTATAAAAAAAAAAAAATAATGGAGGATCAGTTAATTATGATTTTATTCAACATATTCTCCTCTCAGATTGTGTGTGTGTGCGTTACACACACAAGGCGCGGTACTGAAAAGTTCCCGAGTTTGAGTAAAAGAAAATACAGGAGGATTAGTTAATTATGATTTTACTCAACATATTCCCCTTTCAGATTCACACCCATATTGCTGCAGTTCTTCAGTTTTTTTTAAGAACTAGGAAGGTTGGGCCTCCAACCAGGCATTTCGCGATGCCCTTAAAGCCAGGAATTTTTCAGCATCCCTCATATATGACGGGCTTCCACACAGATTCCGTTAACCAGATTCACTCACAATGCATTATTCGGCATGAGGCTATTATAGTGAAAGACACTTGCCCAAGGTATTGACTGAACTCGAAACGACATATTTGCAAAGCAAGCTTGTTAACCACCCGGCTATGCCGAAAACTAGCGGTCACCTTCTACATTGAGCATCGAAAGCGAATCTTCCTACCAAATGGTAAATCGGTACAAGGCAACAACCATTTTTAAGTTACTGAGCACCCATTTACCATAATTTCAAGTGGCATAAACTCATGAAGGAGAAGTACAATGTGGTTGTTAAACCTACTAGAATAACAGTGAAAAAAATGATAGTCATGGGGTCTCTAGGGATAATCGAGTAATCCCACTATCGAAGATCACTTTGAATACCAAGGACGAGTGTCCTCTCCAACTCCTTTCTTCCTACTCACAGGTCTACACTGAGAGAGGTACCTTCCACTCGTGCCATTTTCGCAAGTTTCACTCACCTTGTCATAAATGTCACCTTAGTGTGTAAAGTAAGAAAAATAAAAGACGTAAATCACATCGAAACATTAGGTAATGTGGTACACAATGCATGTAAAAATAAAACAAAAATGTGGAAAATTCTGGATGGTCAGGATTGGCACGTCATCGGTTATAGGCCCACTTGTCCAGTTGTGGTTTGGGGGAAGGATAGTAAACAACCAAGCATGACTGTGGTTAAGAAGTTCGCTTTGCAGCTAGGTGGTTTCAGGTTTTAGCGTGGCACCTTACGTAAGTGTTTTCTTATTATAGCCATCACTGCAGCTCCGTCAAAGAGACGAGCTGCAGGAAGGCGTGTCTCACAAACGGAGCCCACACACGTTCACCTTCTAAAATTCGTTGCAAGTGGTGTAACCTG
>NW_021834284.1:20000-30000 GCF_006345805.1 Octopus sinensis
TCGGAAAAATGAGGTGGAGGAAGGGTTCCCCGCCGATCCAGTAATCACTGGAATTTTCTTTTTCGTTGGATGAATTCCTGTGACCTAATATTGCAAAATTGGGTTACTTAAGGCGAGCCTGGTAACAGATGGTTTTGGAGTCTTATTGTTTGTAACTTTTGGTGAGCCATGGTGCAACCAACAACATGGTAAAAATCCCTGCCATTAATTTGGTGTGGATGGGTAATATCAAATAATTCAATCACAACATATATTTAAATTAAACATGAAAAAAATTGAAATATTATCATCACTTACAGGAAAAAATTGAAATATTATCTTTCAATATTTTATAAGGTAAAATCTTAAATTATTAATTGACACATTATTAATTATCTTATAACAACAATGTCGGGAAAAATCATGGATTATATGGAAAAATGCAAGCATGAAAAGTCATATTCTTAAGATTATAAACCAGGAAAATTACAGGACAAGTTATTACATATGTAAAAATATAGGACAAGCTATTACTTCTAGTAAAGTAAAGAATAAGAAACTTGTTACTTAAAATATTGCAGCTATAATTAAAATTTGAATATTAAAACTTATTTTATTATAGTTTACAAATAACACTAATTTAAGTAGAATTTGGTTAATTTACTATCTTAAATGCAGAAAAAAAGTGACTAATTAGACAAACTTACAAATTAGCTGAACAGTTTTGTACAATAAATTTAAAAGATGAAAAATGTAAAGAGTGATAAATTAGAAGAACTGGCATTCTTTGCTGCAATATTTTAAGTAAAAAGTTTCTTATTCTTTACTTTACTAGAAGTAATAGCTTGTCCTATACTTTTACAGGTGTAATAACTTGTCCTGTACTTTTCCATGTATATAATCTTAAGAATATTACTTTTCATACTCGCATTTTTCCATGTGGTAATGTTGCGGCACCTTCTTCAAGGGTTGCAGACGAAAATAGTCAATCCCAGTACGTAATGTTACGCGCGCGCGCGCGCGCACACACACACACACACACACACACACACACACACACACACGCACACGCGCACACACACACACACACACACACGCACACACGCACACACATGCATACACACACACATACACACACACGCACACATCTGTTCATGATAGAAGTTGCAGGCAAACCAAAAAGTATTGTTTTCCACTTCCAAGTTGAAAATCAAAGATTGTAATACGATGCGTTTTCTACATATTGCCAGCGAAGTAAAATGCTGCCATGCCCGGCAACGAGTACCCACCACCAAGGAGACCAAATACAGATCGAAACCACTTGGCATGGTGGTCTTGAAGCCAAGGGGTCAAAGATGAAGTCAAACCAAATAGTGCTATTTTGAAATATTTTGGTAATGCAAATAGAAAAATCGAACTCAAAACATGAGTGTTTGTTATTAGTACGACGATTATTAATAAAAAAAATATAAAAAACGTGTGTGTGTAAATATATATATATATATATATGTGTGTGTGTGTGTGTGTGTGCAAGCTCTTAGCTTAGTTTTTCCTTGGGGACTGGCTAGATTGGAGCAATCTCGAGTTTAATCAGCTGAAATTGCGATGATAATCTGGTACTCGACAAAGGAAAGAAAACTTCGAATTGTTTTCTTTGTATCGCCTATCTGGATGTTTTGTTGTCCCATTTTTGTATCATCTAACTGTCCGGACGCTTTGTGTTCTTTTCCCATTTTGTATATACACACACACACACACACACACACACACACACACACATATATATATATATATACACATACATACACACACACATTTATATATATATATATACACATAGAGAAAGAGAGAGAGAGAGAGAGAGAGAGAGACGACACTAAAGTGACAGAGGGTACTAAGTAGTACCTGCATTGCTAGAAATAAGAGTCAAAACAATTCCATCGCCACAAAAGCACCATCTTAATGACTGACAAGGGGAGACAAGTACCTCAGTGGGCATAGCCAGATCACCGGTAATTTCGAATTTTGATGCAGAGCATCTTAATTCTCATCGGTGGCTCTTACTGCGCTTATGGTTAAACTCATGGATAGGCTTCCGCCCGTCACCCTACCCCATTTTCTTCCAAATTTGTTCATTAAAAATTTTTTTTGTCAGAAACCCCCGTTTTCAGATACGGAGGTTCCGGAAAATTGCCAAAAGTCAGCATTGTGAAATTTTTTTCCCCACTTCCTCCAATTCTTCAATTTTTCCTTTTTCCCCAACACTAACCCTAACCCTAAGACCCTAACGCTAACCTACAACCCTAACGCTAACCTAAAACCCTAAAGCTAACCCTAACCCTAAAATCCTAACCCTAACCGTAACTATAGAAATGTTTTGAAATTTTTGTCCGAATCATAATGTCCGTATTTTTCCGCATATTTAGAAAAAAAAAAAAAATTCTTAAAAAAAATTTTACAAAAATATTTGGAAATTTTTTCAGAATCATAATCTCCATATTTTGCACATATTTTGAAAAAAAAGATTTTTTTGAAAAAAGCAAAAAAATGAAGGAAAAGGTGGGTGGGAGTAATTTAAAAATGCCGATATTTGCCAATTTTTTTGCAGATTCGTATTCACCGTAGTTGAGAAAGGGGGTGGGGGTTGTGTCAAAAAAATTTTTAAGGGTGGCTTTTTTTATTGGGAGGTAGGGACGAGCAGAAGTGTTGCCGAACTCACCTCACTTTGTCAGCTTATAAGAAGACCGTTGAACTCATAAGCTGATTTCAAAAACGGTAAAATTGAAAACTACAAATAATATGGGTGGCGTATTAGTAATTTAACAACTTAAAGGCAAATTTATAGACGTCACTAAAGTGCAGAGTACTAAGTAGTACCAGCATTGCTAGAAATAAGAGTCAAAATTACTCCATCGCCATAGAAGCACTATCTTAATGACTGACAAGGAGAAACAAGCATAAGCCACCCACATTATTTGTAGTTTTCACTTTTATTGTTTTTGAAATCAGCGTATGAGGTCAACGATTCTCTTATAAGCTGACAAAGTGAGGTGAGTTTAACCGGAGGCACTTAGCTTAGTTTTTCCTTGGGGCTGGCCAGATTGGAGCAATCTCAAGGTTAATCAGCCGAAATTGCGAGGATGATCCGGTTCTTGACTGAAGATTCAAGGCTTCGCATGACCCGTCCGTGTTTTTTGTATCGTCTTCTGGATGTTTTGCGTTCTTGTCCCATTTTGTATTTATATATATATATATTATATATATATATATATAATATATATATATATAGCGGCGTACGTACACTTTGCTATCTTATATATATATATAATATATATATATATATATATATATATATATATATATATATATATATATATATATAGGCGTAGGAGTGGCTGTGGTAAGTAGCTTGCTCTAACGAACCACATGGCTCCGGGTTCAGTCCTACTGCGTGGCACTTCAGCAAGTGTCTGCTACTATAGCCTCGGGCCGACCAAAGCCTTGTGAGTGGATTTGGTAGACGGAAACTGAAAGAAGCCTATCGTATATATATATATATATATGTATATATATATATATATATATATATGTATATATATATATATGTGTGTGTGTGTGTGTGTGTGTGTGTATACGTTTGTGTGTCTGTGTTTGTCCCCCCCCCCAACATCACTTGACAACCGATGCTGGTGTGTTTACGTCCCCGTAACTTAGCGGTTCTGCAAAAGAGACCAATACAAAGAATAATTCCTAGAGTCGATTTGCTCGACTAAAAAAAAGGCGGTGCTCCAGCATGGCCACAGTCAATTAACTGAAACAAGTAAAAGAGTAAAGAGTAGAAAGAGTATACAAGCACGCGACAGTCTATCACACAGTTTCCGTCTACCAAATTCATTCACAAAGTATTAGTCAGCCCAGCGTAATAGTCGAAGACAAATGTCCAAGGTACTGAACCAGAACAAACGTGGCTGCAAAGCGAGATTCTTAACCTCAAAGTGATGCCTGCGTTAAGTTTTAAACTTGTTTAACTGCTCCACTCCTTTTTACAATAATGCGCAATACATATATGAAATCACATCCTCCCCTCCTTCTCTGTCCTCCCCCATATGCGCCATGTCTCTGCATCACACCCAAGTCGTTAGCTACCTAATGAAAAGTACAAATTGGTTGACAGTTATAATTAGCTTGTTTTAGGTGTATTTACATACAGACAGGTGTATATTCATACAGAGGCATATATATATATATATATCTAGACATTCGTTAATACACGCGCGCACGCGCACACACACATACACACATATTTGCTTAAATGCACGTACAGACTTATTATTTATATATATATATATATATATATATATATATATATATGTAAATTTATATAAATAAACATATATATATATACATATATATATATACATATACACACACACACACACACATATATATATATATATATATATATATATATGTATATATATACACATGTATACACGTATCTTCTACTTTTTGTCTTTTACGTGTTTCAGTCATTAGACTGCGGTCATGCTGGGGTACCGCACATATATATATATATATATATATATATATATATATATATATATATATATATATATATATATATATGAACTCATACATTTTATTCACAGATATATAATTATGATCATTGGATATTTACATTACACCGCAATACACACACTCACACACACATACACAGACACACACACGTATGTATACATGCATACATACACGTATGTGATGTACGCAGGCGTGAATGTCGTTTGTGTTCGCACGCGCGCGCGCGTGTGTGCGTGCGTAGCGTGTGTGTTTGTGTTTGTGTGTGTGTGTGTGTGTGTGTGTGTGTAGCTACAAACACCCATCGTACATATAGGTAATAATGGCAACGCGCATACATACAGAAATATATACTTATATACATATTAGTACTTAATTTAACAAACTCCTCTCTCTGTTGTTCCACGTCTAGAAGACAATTAAGAGAAAAACATTTCGTCATTAGAAATTCTGGTATAATGTCTTCTCGTTTATATTACCTCCCCTCTGAGTCCACCACCAACAGATAGTTTCGTAGAGACCTAATGAACCACCGTCACAATAGACTTAGAGAGAGAAAGACAGAGAGAGAGGATATGAATGATAAACAGATACCAAGATGGAGAATGAGAGAGAGGTAGACTGAGGGAGACATTGGTCTTGGTTGTGTTAATAAAGTTGGGTGAATGTGTGCTTATATTCTCTGTGTGTCTGTGTGTGTTAGATGAGGAATGATGCTTAATAACTTATGATATTATTTGTTGTGTGTGTGTGTGTGGTGATAACGAAATGTTTGATTACTAATAGTTTGTTATAAGTTTGTGTATGGGTTGGCGTGTGGAGTGGTGAGTGTGTCAGATAGATAGATAGATAAATAGATAGATAGATAGATATATAGATAGATAGATAGATAGATAGATAGATAGATAGATAGATGGGTGGATAAATAGATAGACAGACAGATAGACAGACAGACAGACAGACAGACAGACAGACAGACATACAGATAGATAGATAGATCGATAGATAGATAGATAGATAGATACAGAGAGAGAGAAAGAAGGGAAGAGGAGAAAGAATCTGATTGAATATGATACAAAAAAAGAAAAACGAGAAACGTGAATGAGATCGATCAATAGACAGACAGACAGACACACAAGCAGACAAGCAGACAGTGTAAAAAGTAACTAGGAATAAATTGTGAAAGAAACAAAGTGGTTTGTTAAAAGAATGGTCATTATCTTGTTTATTAGTGAGAAAGAAGCAGCAAATGTTTGCCACCTGAAATTAAGAGATGGTTCCACCAAACTTTAACTATCCTCGATGTGTGTGTGTGTGTGTGTGTGTGTGTGTGTGAATGTGAACGTGTGTGCGTGGGTGCGTGTTAACAAACAAACAAAAAGTAAAACAAAAAGAAACGGAAGAATAGAGGAGATGAGGTTAAGGTATCCTCCTTCTTAATTACGGCTTTTGTCTGCGTTATGAACGAAATATTATAAATACCAGGGTGGGGTCAATAGTTTCGTTAGTCTCCTAAAGGTAAATTACACGAGGGACAGAGAGAGTGAGAGAGGAGGAAGGGAGAGGGAGAGAAGGAGAGAGTAAGTGATGATGATGGTGGTGGTTATGGAGAGCAGACTTAATGAGCCAACTGTAATTACACTGCTGATGAACACAAATGTACTATATTACTGGAATTGTTTCTGGCCAATTTTAGTCCATTAACTCATTCATTTTAGTCTCTGACTGTCTGTCTGTTTGTCCTTCTGCCTGCCTCTCCTCCCCATTACCTTTTCTCTTCTTAAAATATCTCTACCCATTTCATTCCCTCTTCCTGTCTCCCTATCTCTTAAGTAAGACTACGGCATAATGTTACATCCAGGTTGAAGTCAAATCCGTTCGTTGTTTTTTTTTTTGTTTTTTTTTTTTGTTTATTGAACTCGGTCTGTTAATATTGCCAAAAATAGGAATGGACGTTACAATATCCGATTTCCCTTCTTCCTGTAAAACAAGACAAAAAGAAAAAAACAATACAAAACAGATAAGGCACCAAGCTCTGTCACTCAAACACTAATGTTCTAATGTCAGACAATGTCTTCAATAGAGGTTCGAATCCTAGAGGAAATGTATTTCGCCTGACTGGGTATCAGTTGCTATCCACGTCTAGAAAATGGTAGGGATGAATGAACAAGTTTTTATCGCAAATTTTAAATAAACATATACCGTATTTAAATGGCATATAAAATGCGCTATTCCCGCCCCCACAAAGTCTCAAATCCCTCTGAGTCCAATATACACATGGGCATATAAAAAAAGAGTAAAGACCGCCTTCGGTCATGAATGACTATATGATTGCACCTAGAAAGTTCCCCTCCGAGACACAAGTCCGGGCAAGGTTGTTTATGGAAGACCAGCAGTCGCCCATGCGTACCAGCCTCTCTTCTCCGCACCAGGGATATTATCCAAGAGAAAGGCAAAGGCTGATACAGCTTGCCACCAGTTACGTCACAACTCACTTCTACAGCTGAGTGAACTGGAGCAACGTGAAATAAAGTGCCTTGCTCAAGAACACCACACACAGCCCGGTTCAGGAATCGAACTCACTACCTCATGATTGTGAGCCCAATATTCTAACCACTGAGCCATACACCTTCACACGGGAATATATCACATTCATTAATGTACTAAAAGCTATATGTGATGCTGAAATTGGGGTCCATCTAACATACCTATGCGTCTTTTATACCATGATATTCTGATGGGAAGGAGTATTTAAGGTTAAGCGGGAAATCTGAAAGGAATTGGTTGATTTCCGACGATACACTTCATTATGTTGTTTTACGAGCCTAATTATTGTTTAGGTTCTGGTCAGGCCATGCAGGACCGGCTTGAAGAATGGGGATACTGGTCAGTTGCCCAGGGGCCTCACAAGTATCGGGACCCAATTCTGAGGCAGGCTATCAATAAATACTATAGGACCCAGTGCATTGATTTGCTCGTGGGTGGGGGCTATAATGCTGCTAAGATGGCTCTGAAACAATGGTTATATATAGTGCTTTCACGTTTTGGCACAAGACCAGCAATTTCGGGGGAGAGATAGGTCGATTAGATCTATCCTAGTGGTCAACTGGTACTTATTTTATCGACTCCGAAAAGGTAAAAAGCAATGTTGACCCTGGCGGAATTTGAAGTCAGAACGTAAAGACGGACGAAATGTCTCTAAACATTTTACCTGGCGTGCTAACGATTCCGCTAGCTCCCCACTTTAATGATTATATATATCATAACGGTGAGCATCACATTTGTTTTATTCATGCTGTATACAGGACTACAGTATCTTCTCTGTTCTTCCTTTCTCAAAGGCTGTAGATTTAAAAGTTATATCTCGCATTTGAGATTGGTACTTGAATGTTGAATGTCTTCCATGATAGTTAACAGCCAAATATCAAAGCATATAATGCCTTGAGGACCGCCGCCAGGTATAAATGGTTGACCCTATCAAACGCTTTAAACTGATATAAATTGATCAGGGCCCCATCTGCACCAGGTTCTTTAGCTACTTTTTCAATGATGTATTGCATGAGGTGGAGGTTGTCGTGGATGGATCTTTTCGGGATGGCACATGTCTGTGTCTCCCCTACCAGATCCCCGATGAGAAGTGCCAACCTCGTAGCTAATATCTTGGCCAAAAGTTTGAACTCTGCATTCAGCAGAGTTATGGGCTCACAAAACGGAATCTTCCTATTCTGTTGCTAGTTGCAGTAAATGTTTGCTAAGAGGTTGCCGAACAAGCCTGGCATGTAAGCGTAAAGCTCATAGGGTTGACCATGAAAACCAGGCAGCTAGCCATTGCTTCCGTATTTCAAAAGCTGTTATCAGTCTTTAGCAGCGCTCTGCCTCCGTCGCCGAGAACCGCGGCAGCCCGTCGCGATAGGACATGAAATCTATCCTGCGACCTGGCTCATCGCTGCTCTCAAACAGTTGAGTGAAGCGTCGCTGAAAGGCCGCATACATCTGTCCCGGATCAATTATCATCTGCTCGTTGGGATCCGGCAAGGATCGGATCGTGGATTTATTTCCATGCTGAGTCTCTGCCATTCGGGTTCATTGGGCGGCTTTCCAGTACTCGAGCCTTAGCTCTGACAACGCAACCTTCGTGTTTCACGTTAAAGAATTGGTCGAGTGCCAATCTTGCTGCGTGCACGTCGGTCGCGATGCCTTTTATAAAAGCCTCGTCTTTTTGACTAGCTCTACCTCTACTCTGTTTCTTTCTATAGTTAGTCCTTAGCAAAACCCTATCGATTCTATTCTAATCGCCCTTTTCAAGGCGAACCACCATTTATTGTTGATTATTGTCTCTGTCAACGCCCTCTTATCTAGTTCACTAATCCGGTCTCTGAAATTTTTACGCGCCGGCAACGACGTGTTCAGCTTGCAGTAACCAGGTCCCTGTCTATGAAGCCTATCTACGTCGATTGTACAAATCTCGAATTTGTGTAGTCGACTACCTTAAACTGTGGACAACTTATGTTATCCTTATCTGCTACTCTACAGAATACCATATCTAGATACGATCTGGATGACCCGATGCGCTTTGACCAGGTCCACACTGGCCCATCCGGAAGATCCAATCGATACCTGTCACAGTTGGAATCGTCTGAGCGGGTTTGCAAGGCTTTTGCGTACTCTCCTCTTATCTGTTAAACCCACAGAGTTCCATCTTACATCTAAAACTCCATTCCAATCCTCCACTAACACTAAAGAGCGGGACGTTCCCAGAAAAGTTCCAGACTGTTGAAGAAATCTGGTCATCGTGCTCCTGTCGAGGCATAGATGGCGACTAGCTTGAAAGTATGTCCTTCGCTGCCTGTCACATCCAGAGCCACCGACTTACCTTCCGGATCCAGGAAGATCGTCCGTAAAGAAAAGGAAAACTCACTTGGTTTTGCTTGAAGGTGCAGATTGCCCGTCCCTCCTGTTGGATGGAAAGTAAATCACCAAGAATTCTCTCCGATTTCCCGTGGGAATTGGGCTTTTAAGTGTGTGTATGTAATTTTTGTTGTTTGAATGATTTATATATGCGCAGTTAGGGAGATTGTGGGTTGGACAAAATTTTCTGGTGTAATGTTTGTGTGTGTTATTATGCATTTCATTAATTCATTGTTTTTGGTGCTTATTGCTATGTAGTTTGCAATGTTTATCTCTTTGTGTTGGTTGTTGCTGTTGTTGTCGTCGTTGTTGTTGTTGTTGTTGTGGTGGTGGTGGTGGTGGTGATTGTGATTGTGATTGTTGTTGTTGTGGATGCCTATGTGGGATGGCTTGTATTTCAGGTGTTAGAGGTTGTAGTGTCGATGCATTGTTTGTTTTGGGTGTATTTGTTTTTGTTGGTTTGATTTTTTTTTCTTTCTACTTACTGTGTGAATGAGGATTGTTGTTGTTTGTTCATATGTTTGTTTTTCTTTCTGTC
>NW_021834284.1:35000-49921 GCF_006345805.1 Octopus sinensis
TACCGCAATGAATATCTGGGCAATTGCGGTGGTCAGATATAGTGCGTCCATCCTCAAATGGGTTAAGGAGGAAATATCAACACTGGATAGAAGGACGAGAAAGTTGATGACGCCGCATGGAGCGCTACACCCTAAAGTAAACGTACACAGACTGTATATGAAAAGAAAGTATGGTGGCAGAGGACTAATTAGTATAGACCATTGTATAAGGAGTGAAAGGAGAACGCTTGCCGAGTATTTGATAAATAGTGGTGAAGACCTGCTGCAATATGCCGCGAAAGATATGGGTGTAAATGCAGAAGAAATGATGGGCAAGGAAGAGTTTAACCAAAGAGCTGAGGAGAAGAGAAAAGAAGTCCTTGACAGGGCGTTAAGGATAATACAGCATCGTGGGCATGGCTTGAGCGAGAGTGATTTGAAGCGTTCCACCGAAAGCCTGATCATTGCTGCACCAGACCAGGCTCCCGCTACCTATTCAGTAAAGTATAACGTCTGTAAAACCTCTGACACCCAGAAATGCAGACTCTGTGGAAAAAGTGTGGAAAATGTGACTCACTTGGTAAGTGGATGTGAAAGCCTTACACAAAAACAATACAAGCGTCACCGCGATAAAGTGTGTGTGTATCTTCATTGGCTCTTATGCTGTAAATAGTAATATGAAGTAACAGAGAACTGGTATGAGCATGTACCAAGTAAAGTTATGCGGGAGGATAGAAACGCAACGATACTCTGGGACTATGATTTTTAAGACGGATCGTGTAATCGAACACTGTCGGTCGGATATTATCATATTCATTTTATAGAGACAAATACTGTCAGATCATTGATGTAGCCATACCAAATGACATGAATGTTGTAAAGAGATTGAAAAATATCACCAAGTACTCCGAATTGAAAGTGAAAATGGCAAGACTGTATGAAATGCGAGAGGGTAATGTAAAAGTGATGCCAGTGGTGCTCGGAGCGTTGGGCTCAATTCCATTGAAACTTCAAGACTTCTTAAGGCAACTGGAAATCTCATGCAAGATTGATGTATTGCAAAAAGCAGCCTTATTGGGAACAGCTCACATCTTAAGGAAAGTATTATCTGTCTGAGGACCTTGTTGTGACTTGACAGATGACTAAAGACTTCGTTGTATTTTTACCTACATTGTGTTACAAAAGAATAATAATAATAATAATAATAATAATAATAATAATAATAATAATAATAATAATAATAATAATAATAATAATAATAATAATAATAATGCTGATAATAATAATAATAATAATAATATAATAATAATAATAATAATAATAATAATAATAATAATAATAATAATAATAATAAATCTCAGCACCGCATGGATTGACTATAAAAAGGCCTTCGACAGTATACCGCATCCATGGATCTTGAGATCGCTGGACATCTTCAAAATTTCCCCTGTGATTTCAAACTTCCTGAAGCACAATATGCCGTTGTGGAATACGAATCTCCAATTATACCACTCTAATGGAGTACTTGCCTCAGAAAATATAAACATCAACTGTGGAATTTTTCAAGGTGACTCACTTTCACCTTTAATATTCTGCATAGCCCTAATACCCCTTACAAGTGAATTAAACAGAACAGGGTATGGGTATAAAATTGCCAATAAAAAAATAAGCCATCTATTTTATATGGATGACTTAAAACTTTATGGTAAAGACAATAATGAACTTGAAGGCCTATTGCGCACCGTGAAAGCATTCAGCGATGACATCGGGATGGAGTTTGGACTTGAGAAGTGTGCCAAGGCCACTTTCCAGAAAGGGAAAGTGAAGACCACAAATTCAGTCGTGTTAGATGTTGACACAGTCATAAGAGAGCTTGAGCAAGAACAAACATACAAATATTTAGGGATAAATGAAGGCTCTGGTATTCAGCATGCAAGCATGAAAGAGAAAATCAGGAAGGAATGTTATAGGAGAGTTCGTGCAGTCCTGAAATCCGAACTAAATGCACGTAACAAGGTGTTAGCTATAAATTCCTTAGCAGTTCCAGTTGTTACTTATAGCTACAATGTGTTGAACTGGAATATGAGTGAAGTAAAGAATATAGATAGAAAAATACGCAAGCTGCTGAGTTGTAATAGGATGCACCACCCAAAGGCAGGCGTAGATCGCCTTTACCTTCCCAGAGCCCAAGGAGGTCGAGGCCTGATCCAATTTGAACTAGCGTACAAAACAACCACAATTGGACTGGCCAAATATCTCGAAATATCGAATGACTGGATGCTAAAGCTCGTGGAAAATCACGAGAGACGAAAGAAGCTTCATTCTATCATCAAGGAAAGCAAAAAATTTGCTATTGATCTCGTGCAGGATACCCAAACTGAACAACCCGAGGGAAGTACGGCAACTATTGTTGCAAAGAAGGTGAAAATGATGGCAATGAAAAAAGCGCACGAGCAATTGGCTGATAGGTGGGAGGAGAAACCCCTGCACGGCAAATATGTGACCCGCAGCAAACAAGCTGATGTTGACCAGAAGCAAACCCATCAGTGGCTGCGGAGCTCAGGGCTAAAAGCAGAGAGCGAAGGTTTCATCCTGGCTGCCCAAGACCAAAGCCTATTAACCCGGAACTACCAGGCCAATGTGATGAAAAATGGAGCAGACCCAAAATGCCGATTCTGCAACGACATGATTGAAACAGTGGACCACCTAATCTCTGGATGTAAAGTCTTAGCACCAGTGGAGTACAAATTAAGACATGACAGAGTTGGCCAATATCTCCACTGGCTAATAAGTCGGCATTACAATATCAAAACTGCCGACAAGTGGTATAATCACCACCCTGAGGCTGTAACTGAAGGAGAAAATGTAACCATTCTGTGGGACTTTCCAGTACATACAGACCGAACCATCAAGGCCAATAAACCAGATATTGTTGTGAAAGACCAAAACAATAAAGTTTGCTTATTGATCGACATGAGCATCCCCTGTGATCATAATATCTCAGCGAAAGAGTTTGACAAGCTCAGAAAATATAAAGACCTACTCATTGAAATTGAGAAAATGTGGCATCTCAAGGCGGTTACAATACCAGTGATCGTAGGAGCACTAGGAATGATCAAGAAGGGAACCGAAAATTATATGAGAATGATCCCTGGCTTACCATCCCTGCAAGAAGTGCAAAAGATTGTCTTAACTGGTACATCACACGTATTGAGAAGAGCATTGTCGATGTGAGAACTGTTGCTGCTCATGTATTTTAATTTAACTTAAAAAAAACAAAACAAAAAAAAAACGAACGAACTATTGAGTTTGGTTTAATGGCCTACCAATGTATACTATGAGTTTCTTTGCCCTAGGAGTCGGGAAGACACTCGGCAAGAAATGGAAGCAAATTTGAAAGAAGAAAAAAAAAAGTAATAATAATAATAATCCTTTCTACTATAGGCACAAGGTATGGATTTTTATGAGGATGGGGGACAATCGATCACGTCGACCCCAGTACTTGACTGGTACTTAATTTATCGAACCCGAAAGGATGGAAGGCAAAGTCGACCTTGGTGTAATTTGAAATCAGAACGTAACGACAGGCGAAACCGATAAGCATTTCGTCCAACGTACTAACGATTCTGCCAGCTCGCTGCCTTAACAACAACAACAACAACAACATGAGCACTCAGAGAGCGCAAACTTCCGACTAGCCAGAGACGATTTTCAAATTGAGAATGTTTGAAATAAATTCGACTGCTCTATAAGAACTCTATTTCAAACATTCTCAATTTGAAAATCGTCTCTGGCTAGTCGGAAGTTTGCGCTCTCTGAGTGCTCATGTTGTTGTTGTTGTTGTTGTTGTTGTTGTTAAGGCAGCGAGCTGGCAGAATCGTTAGTACGTTGGACGAAATGCTTATCGGTATTTCGCCTGTCGTTACGTTCTGATTTCAACGAGAATACTAAAAACGAACCCGACCACTCTCAAAAACTTAGTAAAAAAGCAAGAAAAATAATCCAGAATCCTTATCCGGTACCGGATCGATCCCAAAACAAATCAGTTTGTGCCAGTCACGAGACCAAAGATCACTGAAAGTTTCATCCGAATCCATCCAGCGGTTCTTGAGATATCTAGTCCACGGACAAACAAACACGACTGAAAATAATAATAATAATAATAATAATAATATAATAATAATAATAATAATAATAATAATTATTATTATTATTTATTATTATTTATTATTATTATTATTATTATTATTATTATTATATTATTATTATTATTATTATTATTATTATTATTATTCTACTTCTACTCTAGGCACAAGGCCTAGAAATTTTGGTGGGAAAGAGGGTTAGTCGATTACATCGACCTCGGCGGAATGTGAACTAAAGAGCCGGAAGAAATGCTCACCTAATAATAATGCGTCATCCCTGTTACCAACTGCAGCTGTTAGCTTTTCGCTGATGGAGATGCAAAAGATAAAACCTATATGCAATCACGCACACGCACGCAGTTACGCACGCGCGTGCACACACACACACACACACACACACATGGATACACATACCCACATCACAGGCTGTGTGGTTACGTAGCTTCGTTTGGTAACCACGTAGTTCTAGGTTTGATTGCACTCTCCAGAAGAAGAAAAAAATGTCTAGAAGACAGTGTGGCAATATGGTCACACATTTATTCAGAGCAGTTTGATGGACTGTAATGGTGTGTGTGTGTGTGTGTGTGTGTGTGTGTGCATCAAAATCATGTGATCTGGTTGTCTCAGCCCTGGAAGCAGCGGGTATTTATATCCTCGCTAGCGATATAAACAAGGGGGGATTTTGCGCCAAAAGTCAATATAAGAAGTCCTCTCATGCTAACTACTGCCATTTAGGTTGATGGATGCAGTGGAGAGGGCAGTATCCAGGCCGGTGGCTTTATTTGTTTGACGCAAGCGGAGGTATTTCTGCACTTGAGGTATGTATATGCTATGCATAGAGTCTGATGGACTGTTAGCGGATAGATTAGAAAGGGATTTGCCAAAGGAGTGTAATGTGGAGTAGGATTGTAATGCGGGAAGTAAAGGTGGAAGCTTTCTCCATGGGATTATTGCTCACAGAACTATTGTTGTTGAGAAATGAAGGTAGATTTCTCAGCAAGGGCCAGAGGGATCAGCTGTAGCTTGGCGCAAGTGCTATATATTAAGGCATCTCTTGCAGACTTGATATTGATCTTATTAGAATTATGCTGCTGAGTGAACGTCACCCAGTTTGGAGGCGTTGGTAAAATTCTCCGGACATTGTATAATTTTTTACAACGCAGCAATGATTAAAATACCAAGCAGAGATACTTGGGATATTGAATTTTTGTTGTGTGGGAAATAGGCAGGGACATACTTATAAGATGGTTTCACTCCCCCACCGCCTAGCTGTTTCTGATGTTTTGGGTGTGGGGCATGTTCCTGCTTAGGATGATGGACTCTCCAGTCGAAGAAGACGTATGAGCGCTCAGCTTTTGTCGAACGACCTGCACAAATGATTTGTTTATAGTGATCAAATGTATGTGCTATACATTAGCTCACTCTCTCCATCAAATCAAACGTTTCCTGAACAGGTTCACTGTGTAGCATGCGTCAGGTGTCGAAGTGATCGTAGATCAACGTGAGATGAAGTGTTTTGCTCAAGAACACAACACACCACCTGGTCTAGGAATTGAAACCACGACCTCTCAATCGTGAGTGTAACAACCTTCTCACCACTAGGCTATGTATCCTCCTGTCTAGGATAATGACATCAAACTAGTAGAGGTCCTTCCAATCGACTGAGTCAAAGTGCCACAGGGCTCAGAAAGAGGCTGGGGTTTGTCGTATATGATTGTGGTAGACAGTTTGAGATGAGGTCAGAAGTTCGATTTTGAGGTGAGAAAGAAATTGAGATGTCAATGTGTGTCGACACGTGTAGGTCATTATGGTATGCTGTAAATAACTATAAAATAAATTTTGTCGATGGACAAGTCTCCATACTCTTTATTATAATCAAGATTTATATATATATACTCTAGACAATTTTTACCGTCCAGCAAAGTGTACACAGAATTACCCATCGGAATAATTCACGGAGTGACTAACAACTAATTGTAGACACAGACGTTAGATACTGATCGTTGTGGTTAGCCGTCAACTGGAACTCAACTGAGAGCTAATACGGTATCCGCCCGGATAAAATACATCTCTCCAAGCTCTCTCACACACACACACATACACACATATATATATACACTGCGTCCCACATTATTAGACAAATCAACCTGCCCTCAATAAATAAATGTATATTCGTTCAAAACCAGTTGCTTTCCCACTGACTGTTGGTAACACAAATCTGCACATTTTCTGTTAAAATAAATCGGATCTGCGCAGACAAAAACAATCTTCAGCCATTATCGTGTAGCAGCAACATTTCTGCTATCCCAAATTATTAGGCAGGTGCCCAATTTAAGTGTCATTATGGGTCAGAAACGTGATCTTACCTCGAATGAGAAGTCTACCATCGTGTCAGAGCTTGGAAAATAAAAAAACAGCCATAGAAATATCCAAAATACTGGGAAGGGATCACCGAACAGTGAAGACATTTTTACAGTCTCCTATTCCTGTCCGGTCGAGGGCAGATAAGGGCGAGTCGAAGGTATTTTGTCACGTGTGAAAAGCGAAGTTGTGCGGCACCCATATCTGACAAGTAGAGAAATCTTCAAACGTTGTGGTAGGGAAGAGGTATCGAAAACTACCAGGCGTCGCCTCTTGAAGCAGGTAGCCAGGAATGTTAAATCTGTTACAAGGCCCCCTCTGAAGGCTGTTCCTAAACAGAAGAGACTGAAATGAGCAAAAGAATATATGAAGATAGATTTTTCAACAGTTCTATTCACTGATGAATGCTACCTTTAACGGACCTAATAGCTGGAGTAAAGGTCGGGTATCAATCAGCGGGAAATGTCCTCATCGTTTGAGTCGCCAAGAGGGGGGAAGTGGGGTCACATTTTGGGCTGGCGTCGTTGGTAGTATGATGGTGGGCCATGGAAAGTCCCAGATGGTATTAAGATGACATGGAAAACATATGTTACCTTCAGGAATGACAATTTCCAACCGTCATTCAAGAGAAGGCTGGTCTTTTTGCAAGATAATGCCCCGTCTCATGCAGAGAAGAATTCTAAGGAATACCTGCAGCAAATATACTTCACTGGAGGCCGTTTGATGGAGTGGCCACCTTGTTTTCCTGACTTAAACCTGTGGAGTATCCTGAAGAGTCGCGTTTCCCAAGATGGACGGCAGTTTTCAAGTAAAGTTGCCCTCTGGGATGCTATCGTAGACGCTGCTGAAAGCATGACACAAGAGGATATCATTACCTTGACAAATTCAATGGATCAGTGCATAAGGAACGTTATTGCATGTAGAGGATCATACGTCAAACATTAAGAGCTGTATTATTTCCCATGATTATTTTCATTCGAACGTGTTAATATGTTTACCATTAAGTTCTTTATGAATATTTTTTTGTTAAACCTTTACTGTTGAATTACAAAAATGTTTGTTCTAGTAGTAGTAGTAGTAGTAGTAGTAGTAGTAGTAGTAGTAGTAGTAGTAGTAGTAGTAGTAGTAGTAGTAGTAGCAGCAGCAGTAGCAGCAGCAGCAACAGCAACAAGAAAGGCGTGTGGTTCAGTGGTTAGGGTGCTGGACTCATGATCGCAAGGTTGTGGTTTCAATTCCTGGACCGGGCGATGTATTATGTTCTTGAGCAAAACACTTCATTTCATGTTGCCCCAGTCCAGTCAGTTGGCAAATGTGAGTAATCCTGAAAACGCTAGGAATCTTTCAAACATTGGATCGCAGGGTGAAGTCATCGTTGAATCCTGTATCTTCATTTAGAGTAGTGGTTCTCGACCACTTTCTTTTGTAGCTATGGACACCTTTGAGTCCTATTTTATTCGGATGGATCCTCCTAGCCATTCGATGTTTAAAAATATCCTATTTATATTTTGTAATTAAATATTATTAGGAATTGTATTAAAAAAATGTTAAAATATTATGTGAATTGTAGAAGTATAACTAATTTATTGCTGATAAATTTTAGCAACAAAGTCTTATATGGACCCCAAGGGCCATATGGACTTCGGCTGAAAAGCTTTGGTTTAATGAATCTAGGGCCGAGATAGCGAATCTGTGACGTGTTTCTGTAATGATATACTTCGATTTTTCAGACGACGTGTAATGGACTTTGAAAGCAACCCTCCCTCTACAATACCATGTTATGAAAAGCTCGCTAAATGAATTTTAAATGCTTAAAAATTTTAAATGTTTAAAAATTGTAATTTTCCGACAATATCTAATGATCATTAGCTTATATATTGGTTTCGAATTTTGGCGCAAGGCCAGCAATTTTAGGGGAGTGGCTAAGTCGATTACATCGATCCCAGTGTTCGACTAGTACTTATTTTATCGACCCCGAAAAGGAGGAAAGGCAAAGTCGACCTCGGAGGAATGTGAATTCAGGACGTAAAGACGGACGACATGCTGCTAAGCATTTTGTTCGGCGTGCTAACGATTCTGCCAGTTCGCCGCTTTATCATTACTTTATATATTGCAACAACAATTTGCGAATTCATAACTACTCATTGGACACTCGCTCATCCTGGCACAGTACCAAAAATGCTTGATTTTAACTCCCCTCCACCACCACCATGCCCAATTCTCTCATAAGAATAATCGGAACATTCTCGAACTCTCTCTCTCTCCCCTTCCGTGAATGGATTGAAGATGAACGTGAACTGTATCAGCCTTGACTGAACTAAACGAGATTGACTGGTGGGTAATATTCGGTATGGATCAACACGTTAAAATAAGGGCATAAAATCTACACCATCGTCATACATATGTGCACAAACATGAATACATATACATATACTTAAACTTACACACATGCATATATACACTCACATATATACACCTGTGTATATGTATTCTTTTCTACTCTAGGCACAAGGCCCGAAATTTTGGGGGAGGGGGCCAGTCGATTAGATCGACCCCAGTACGTAACTGTTACTTAATTTATCGATCATAAAAGGATGAAAGGCAAAGTCGACTTCGGCGGAATTTGAACTCAGAACATAAGGACAGAAGAAATACCTATTTCTTTACTACCCACAAGGGGCTAAACACAGAGAGGACAAACGGATTAAGTCGATTATATCGACCCCAGTGTGCAACTGGTACTTATCTAATCGACCCTGAAAGGATGAAAGGCAAAGTCGACCTCGGCGGAATTTGAACTCAGAACATAAAGACAGACGAAATACCTCTTTCTTTACTACCCACAAGGGGCTAAACACAGAGAGGACAAACAAGGACAGACAAACGGATTAAGTCGATTATATCGACCCCAGTGCATATCTGGTACTTATTTAATCGACCCGAGAGGATGAAAGGCCAAGTCGACCTCGGCGGAATTTGAACCCAGAACGTACCGGCAGACGAAATACTGCTAAGCATTTCGCCCGGCGTGCTAGCGTTTCTGCCAGTTCGCCGCTTTCCTGTGCATATGATTTCTCTTTATATACGATATGCAACAACACTTCGTTGTTGTTTGTTTCTTCTCGAGCCATGCCTGGCTCATAAGGGCCGGTTTCCCGGTTTCATTGGCGTATGGGTTTCCCACCTGGACGGGACGACGGTCTGTCGCAGGTGAGCTGCTAGATGCAGAAGGAAAGAGTTAGAGAAAGTTATGGCAAAAGAGTCAGCAGAAGTTCGCCATTACCTTCTGACGGAGCCGCGTAGAGCTTACGACTTTCTAATCACAAGTCCGTTAAACTGGCGCTGTGACCTCTCAATGCGGAGAAGTAGCCGCTCGACCTGGGGAGACTCTTAGCTACGCACAACTGTCGAGTAACGTTACATCAGAGATATATTGGAGGAACCGCATCCCGGTCGCCTGTATTCGCGATTCTACAATTTGAATAATTACTCAACATTCATGAACATAAGCTGAGTTCGGACACGTAAACTGAATTGAAGATCGCAAGTTTGACTGGTTTTTTTTTATGAATCTCTCCTCTTCTGAGGACTGAATGCTGAAGCTGAGCCCGCACCAACAATTCTAGCAACCAATTTAGTCTTCTGCTTCTTATCACTCATGAATACAGTTCCGAGATGCTTCTCACTTCTATCGTTATGATCGGTATTACGATACGGAAAATCGACCTTTCGACTGATAACTCAAAAAATTTCTACTCACCTCTCAGTGACATCGTGTTAAAGTGTACTTTAATAATTATGTGTACGACCATATAGCAACAAAGCGGACACAAACATATGCGTATAACACAACACACACATGTGCATATATATATATAGATAGATATACATACATATACATACATATACATACATTACATACATACATACATACATACATACATACATACATACTACATACATGCATACATACAACATACATATATATATATCTATATATATATATATATATATAATATATATATATATATATATATATATATCAAATATATATATATGTAGTTGAAATTTACAGAAAAGCAAAAGACGAAGACAGGAGTACGAACATGATGGTGTATTAGTTTGACACTCGGTGCGGTGGATAAATTGTAGCCATTTTATATTTTTAATTTCGGGCATGCGCGTTGTTTGTTTTTCATTTTGTCGGTTACACGGTATAATAGGGTCAGTTGAGCCCTATCTGTGAGAAAGACAACACTATGACGCAATTCACTCAGCTAGAAATTTGGAAACGACATGCTATATTGCTTGGCAATACGAATATTTCAGAGTGTTTCAGTGTCAATCTGAGTATATGTACCGAGAGTGATAAAAATCAAACATCCAGTCAATATCATGGTTCTTTAGAGTGATCACTAGTGATGGCGACGTTATGCCTCTTTTCAGCCTCAGACTCAACACGGAGGCCTACGTCAAGTTCTTGGAGGAGGTAGGGCTGTCTTGGGTCAAGAGGTTGGCTTCTGGAAGACCCTATGTCTGGCAACAACTCTGCACCATGCCACGCAAGCAGGAGAACCAAGTCATGGCTGTCAAACGATTTCTGTGACCACATCACCCCTAACATCTGGCCACCTAACTCCCTAGACTGCAACCCCCTTCATTATTATGTGTGGTATGCAGTTGAGTGAGAGACCATCAAAACTCCTTGTAACACCAAAGATTAAGCAGCATTCACCAACTTAAATAAGGAGACCGCCCAAAAGAGTTGCAGGAGATTCCGAAGTCATCTGAAGGCCGTGGTTCAAGCCAGTGGTGATTTTATTGAATAAATTTACTTTTTAGTATTTCAAGATATTCTTATGTAATTTTGGTAAATATATCTGCTAAAATGAGATGTCAGTGTTATTTTCATTTGTGCGTGATTTTGACAACAGTTTATTCGCCGCTCGCTGTATGAATGTGTGTGTGTGTGTACATATATATATATATATATATATATATATATAATACATACAAAAACATACATACATACATACACAAGTACATACATACATACATACATACATACACACACACACACACACACACATATATATATAATATATATATATATATATATATATAGTAGAAAAATGTTTTGAAAAAAAATATAATATAAAATACACGTGGAAATGTAAGGTTAAAATATAAAAAATCAACGAAAATGCATATTGTAGATATAAAAAGGCTATTTATGACAGGTAGTGACAAATATAGTCATTTAGAGTGTTACTAGTCAAAAAGGTCATTATTACTGATGATTATAAGAAGTTAATAATAATAATAATAAGGTAAGAGACTGAAACGGAACCAATTGGTTTTCGCGTTAGCTATTCATCGTTTGAACAACACCGGTTAGTAAAAGGTGTCAGGTCTAATAGTTCCTGAGAAAAGAGATTATTTGTAAGGAGGTAAGTAGTAGTTCTGGATTATATGTATAAGGGAGGTAAGTAGTTCAGGAATTAGAAATGTGTGATGATGTAGAAAGTGTATAGGGTTTAGTGGTTTAAATTGAAGAGTTAGTGGTGTTCTGTATTGAGTTGAGTGTTCACGTTTAGTTGGGGGAGAGAAATTTGTTGATGAAAATGACTCTTTATTCAACCTTTGTTGCTTGTGGTGTTCTGTGAGCATTGGTAAAAGGGAAATATTTGGAATTGGGATTAAGATTCCTGGCACATCTTTCTATGTGTTCACTCACCTTTAACTGTCTGTATTGTGGGTGGCGGATTTGCTCTTTGTGAATGGTGATTCTTTGACGGAGCGAAATTCCTGTTTGTCCAATATAGAATTTACCGCATCCTATGCATGTCATGACATAGATTACTTTTATCGAGGCGCAGGTGAAATTTGATTTGATCTTAAATATTTCTCCTTGTTTGAATTGGAATTCTGAACCCTCCAGAAGGTGCGGGCATGTTCCACAGTTGGAACGTCCACATTTTGTCACTTTTGGCTCAGTAGTTAGTGGGTAAAGTCTAGCACTGGTTAGTATTCTTTCAGTGACTTCGGTTGCTTTTTGCTTTTTATAATTTTATAATTTTATATGAGCTTAATTTTATATGAGCTCTCTCTCTCTCTCTCTCTATATATATATATTATATATATATATATATATATAGAGAGAGAGAGAGAGAGGGAGAGAGAGAGAGAACGGTGAATAAACTGTCGTTTAAATCACGCACAAATGAAGATAACACTCACATCTCATTTTAACAGATATATTTACCAAAATTACATAAAATTATATATTTGTGGAGGCGCAATGGCCCATTAGTTAGGGCAGCAGACACGCGGTTGTACGATCGCAGTTTCGATTCTCACACCGAGTGTTGTGAGTGTTTATTGAGCGAAAACACCCCACGAGCATGGAATGTTGGAGAACCCTGCTGTACTATTTCACCACAACTCTCTCTCACTCTTTCTACCTGTTTCTGTTGTACTTGTATTTCAAAGAGCCAGCCTTATCAGACTCTGTGTCACGCTGAATCTCCCCGAGAACTATACGTGTCTGTGGAGTGCTCAGCCACTTGCACGTTAATTTCACGTGCAGGCTGCTCCGTTGATCGGATCAACTGGAACCCTCGTCGTCGTAACCGACGGAGTGCCACATTATATACAAATATATATGTGTGTGCGCGCGCGTCCATGTGTGCGTGCTTGTTTGTTTGTGCGTGCGTGCGTGTGTGCGCGACCGTATAATTATACACATCGCAAAGCAATTATTGTCATGCATACACTATACAATCAATACACAGATATCTAAGTTAATATTCATGATAGATCGACATCGACTATGACAAACATCCACATATACATCACCACCACTACTACAACTACACATACGCGCAGACTCATACACACGTGGAATGCACTATAAAAAAGAATACATTCATACACACACACACACTAGCACACATTCTTCCATAAACAGGAAACTTGCGAACACACACACACACACATTACATATACTTATGTATATATATTTATATGTATGTATATACCTACATACAAACATACATACATATGTATGTATGTTATGTATGTATGTATGTATGTATGTATGTATGTATGTAGTGTATGTATGTATTATGTATATATAATATATTATATATATATAATATATATATATATTATATATAATATATATACTGCCAGGTTGTGCTATTAAGTTAGACATGGCCAAAACCTTTCTAAGTTATTCTAAGTTATATATATATATATTATATATATATATATATATATATATATATATTATATATATATATATATATATATATATATATATATATATTATATATATATTAGGGAGGATACGTCCAAACTTAGAGGGAAAAATTCGATTTAGTATTATTAAATCAAATTTCACAGTATACTACATAAAATATGAATTAGAGATAAAAACCACTATTATGCAACTCAAACAGTGATAGACATAAACCAATACATAAATAACAAATAATATAAATATATTAATATAATATATAATATATATTATAAATTTATATATAATATATATTTTTTCTTTTTCAAAAAGTATAAAAAGAATGATAAATATAATATAGTAAGTATTGGTTTATGTCTATCACTGTTTGAGTACATAATAGCGGCTTTATCTCCAATTCATATTTTATATATCTATATATAGTATATATAATATATACACATATATATATATACACAACCACAGATATATATATATACACACACACTATATATATAATATATATAATATATATATATATATATAATTATATATATATATTATATATATATCTATATATATATATATAGATAAATTTCCTCTATTTACATAATATTGAGGTCTCTTTCTTTCTTTTGTTATCTTACCGTTTTACAATATATATATATATATATATATATATATAATATATAATATATATATGTATGGTATGTATGTATATATATATATATATGTATATATATACATACATATATAAACAATAAATGAATAGCGAAATAAATTGACAACCTAACAGTTTATTCCTATGATTGTATTTCTCTATTAATTTATCGTTCGTATTTTGTCATTCATACCCCCTATTTCTGTGGTATTCAAAATGAATACTAGTGAATTGGATGTTTTACACACCATTGAAGGAATTTTTTCCTTCATTTGCTACTACATTATTTATATATATAGATATATATATTATATATATATATATATATATATATATATGTATGTATGGATGTGTGTGTGTGTGGTAATATGATATAATAAATGTGAAAAGCCATTTCAGTGGCAGTGTATCACACTTTGACCCCTTTCTCACTATTCGGTGACACTTCCACTGATGATGATGATGTTTGATTAAAAGTAGTAGTGTTGATGGTGGCAGTGGGAGTATAATAAGACAGAGAGAAAGAGTAGTAGTACCA